>NC_084731.1:85594020-85616520 GCF_033978785.1 Entelurus aequoreus | reverse complement strand
ACGTTTACTGAGTGTTGTTAAAAGGAAAGGCCATGTAACACAGTGGTAAAAATGCCCCTGTGCCAACTTTTTTGCAATGTGTTGCTGCCATTAAATTCTAAGTTAATGATTATTTGCAAATAGAAATTAAGTTTCTCAGTTCGAACATTAAATATCTTGTCTTTGCAGTCTATTCAATTGAATATAAGTTGAAAAGGATTTGCAAATCATTGTATTCTGTTTTTATTTACGATTACACAACGTGCCAACGTCACTGGTTTTGGGCTTTGTGTATATATGTACTGTGTGTATATATATATACACTACCGTTCAAAAGTTTGGGGTCACATTGAAATGTCCTTATTTTTTAAGGAAAAGCACTATACTTTTCAATGAAGATAACTTTAAACTAGTCTTAACTTTAAAGAAATACACTCTATACATTGCTAATGTGGTAAATGACTATTCTAGCTGCAAATGTCTGGTTTTTGGTGCAATATCTACATAGGTGTATAAAGGCCCATTTCCAGAAACTATCCCTCCAGTGTTCTAATGGTACAATGTGTTTGCTCATTGGCTCAGAAGGCTAATTGATGATTAGAAAACCCTTGTGCAATCATGTTCACACATCTGAAAACAGTTTTGCTCATTACAGAAGCTAAAAAACCGACCTTCCTTTGAGCAGATTGAGTTTCTGGAGCATCACATTTGTGGGGTCAATTAAACGCTCAAAATGGCCAGAAAAAGAGAACTTTCATCTGAAACTCGACAGTCTATTCTTGTTCTTAGAAATGAAGGCTATTCCACAAAATTGTTTTGGTGACCCCAAACTTTTGAACGGTAGTGTGTATATATATATACAGTATATTAGGGCTGGGCGATATATCGATATACTCGATATATCGTGGGTTTGTCTCTGTGCGATATAGAAAATGACTATATCGTGATATTTGAGTATACGTTATCACGCAGTTACGCTTTTAGCTGCGGGCATTACACTGCAGGCTCTTCCCACTCTTTCTTGTCTCTCCTTCTCACAGAGACTTAAAACAAGCGCACCTTCTTACATACGTTACATACAACATCATACGCCCTCGCGGAGCAGAGAGGTAGCGGAATGGTAACATTAGCTGTGATGCTAACGGAGTGGTGCGAGTGGTAATACGAGAGAAAGAAGGTGCGAATCTCGTAACAAATGAAGGAAGAATTAATTCCCAAGAAAAACAGCACAGGGTCCATCGTCTGGCGGTGGTTTGGCTTCAAGCGGGAATATGTCGAACATACAACCGTAATATGTCAAGTTTGTGGCAAAATCGTACAAAATGTAGCAGCTCTACTAATGTAGCATCATTTGAAAAGTCACCCGCTAGAGAATGAAGAGTGCTTGAAACTCTGCATGTCAACATCTCCGTTTGGTGCCACACCCACAAAATGCCGAAGCAACCATTTCCACATCAACACCGTATTAAAAAAATAGTCAACAACAGAAGGAGATAACGTCCGCAGGAACCTACCACATAGCGAAAGACATACACTATGTGATTTCCTATTATGCAGCTCATTTTTATTTGACACTTATTGAAATACCTTGACATCATGCACAAAAGTGCACTTTATTTGTTTTAAACCATTTTAGTGGCATTTTGTACAAAAAGTGCACTTTAATTTAGTGTTGTTTGGATATGTCATCTTAGTGACATCATGCACAAAAATGCACTAATAGCTAGTTTTAAAATGTCTCTGACAATCTTGCACTTTCTGTTTTGGAAATGACATGAATGTTTGTGCCACTGCTTAATAACTGTTTAATAAATACAGTTTTGGTAAATTGACTTGGTTGTGCATGAAAGTTTAAAATGAGCATATATTAATGCAGTATGAACAAGAATGTTTTAATGTAGACACATAGAATCATCATACTGGTGTGATTATATGCATCAAGTGTTCATTGAAGGCTAAGGCAAAATATCGAGATATATATTGTGTATTGTGACATGGCCTAAAAATATTGAGATATTAATAAAAGGCCATATCGCCCAGCCCTAAATTCAAGGCTAAGGCAAAATATCGAGATATATATATCGTGTATCGTCACATGGCCTAAAAATATTGAGATATTAATAAAAGGCCATATCGCCCAGCCCTAAAATATATATATATACTTGCTCGCCCCAGTATAAAGTATTTGCTTGCCTAACAGAATTACTATTGCGACATCCAGTGGACTCATTTAAAACAGCAGTTTCTTTAACACACTCGACTCATGTTACTATCTGGTTGAACATTTTGGGGTACATGTCGTCATTATTTAAGTATAATATTGTTAAATGTACGCTGCAAAAAAGAGCTGTCAAAATATAATGTAAAACAGGGGTTTTCAATATTTTTGACCTTGGGGCCCAACTTTTGTACTTCAGAGGTGCCCACTCAATTGTTAACACCCACTCAGTATTCTTACTCTTGATTTAATCGTATTTGATAATTATAATATTTAACAACTTAAACCTTGTCAAATTAATATGAAAGCATGTGTAAATCCGAAAAAATATTATCAAGGCTTAGGTCAGGCTGATTACAATAGTAAATATTAATGAATAATTACTGTAAAAGAAGGGACTCTTAAAAACTCATGAAAAATAAATGTACATACAATTACACAAGTGTTTATATACAAAATTGATAAAATAATAATAATATGTATGTTTCTTAACTAAACTGTCAATAAAATCAAAGTGCAAATGAAAATACAACTTCTCCACTACAGTCAAAATGTTTGCGCTTAAGAAACTACTATGACTTTAGTTCTAGACTTCTTTTGTTTGATATTGTCAACACTGCCACAAGTTGTGGAAAAGTGTATTACAACTGAGTACCGCTGCGACCCATACGAACCACAGCTGTTCAACATCTTTTTTGGAGGCATTTTGCGGCCCAACAATGGTTATGGTTAAGAAACACTGATGTAAAAAGACTTGATTTTAAGAAAGAAAATACTAAACACTAGTGAAATTAACTAGCTGCATGAGTAGATCATTTAACTTACAAAGACATCCCAAATTAAGATTTGTATATCTGGAAATTAGCACAAGTATTTTTTTCCGAGAACAAATATTATTCAACTTGCAATTCTTAAACTAAACATCCCTGAGATAATCTCTTTAACCACAATTCTCAATGGGGGGAAACCAAAATATTTTATTTGAATAGTTTTTTTCTCAATTTAAACATTTTAAACTAGAATAAAAAATATACAGTATATAATTACTCATGCTAAAATATTAAATCTTGACAATTGGCAAATAATTTACAGTGTGATTAATCCTGCGTCTCGTGTGTGTTTGTCCATATGTAGCCTCACTGTGTGCTGCTAGCCTCCAAGGAGAACTCTGCTCCTGTCAAGCTGGGAGGCTTTGGAGTAGCGATCCAGCTTGGAGAGTCAGGCCTGGTTGCTGGAGGTATATTGACATTGTAAACTAAGCATCCACCTGTGTGCTCTCTTCCTTCTTTGGCCTGTCACTCGCACAAATGCTTCTCGGAGCTCATATCAAGTTACTTTTTTCAGGTCGTGTCGGCACTCCCCACTTCATGGCTCCAGAAGTTGTCAAGCGAGAGCCATATGGCAAACCGGTGGACGTGTGGGGATGCGGGGTTATCCTCTTCATCCTTCTGTCGGGCTGCCTGCCTTTCTATGGCACGAAAGATCGCCTGTTTGAGGCCATCATTAAGGGCAAATACAAGGTAGGTATGTTATGCGGGCCCCTGATATCCTGATTGGACTCCATTAAGTAAGTTAATTTGTCATTTAGAGCATGACTGTGAGAGTAGAGCACACTGACAATTGATGGTGGTGTTTATTTTCTCTGCATGACTAATCTGCAGCAGATGCAGTCACAGCAGGATGTCTAGTTTTTTCTGTGAAGCCAGGCTGTGCCACCGTTACCTCTTTTTCATTGTCACAATTCTCATTGGTTTCCAAACTTCCACCACTTCATTATTCCTCAGTGGCCACCAACAGAACAGACCCACTAAAAATATTTCGTTTCAGTCAGAAGTTAACACACACTCATCATGGGCATAAATGCTATTTTTAACCCCTTAATGTTTTTTTTTTTTTTGTTATTTTGTCTTTTGCGACTATGGCACAATTACACAATGGGCATCTTCAATCATTTTCAGATACAAAAAATTGGGTGCACAAGTTAGAATCTAGTTATAGGGGCGTCCTGATCCGATAATGATATAGGTCCTCTATCATCATAAACACAAGTACAGGATTATATTGTCTTGCATCTGAAATCCCCGATTGGCTATATGGTTATCGTTTAGATGTATTTGTTTCAAACACGTTTAGCAAGTCACATTAAGGAACATCATCTGGTTAAATTTGCAAATTTCAACATATCTGTAAAGGAGTAGGAAGAAGCAAAGCTTTTATTGAATCCTACCCATTATCTTAGTCTTTTACTGATTGTTCATTAACATGATAACTTGTAAATTTTTACAGCTGCCCAAACACTTGAGGGTTGCTGGTTCAATTCCAGTTTCTGCCATCTTAGTCACTTCTGTTGTGTCCCTGGGCAAAACACTTCACCCACCTTGCTCCCACTGCCCCCCGCACTAGTATTAATGAGTTTACCACCAATTTTTCTTAAAGGGTAATTGCACTTTTTTTGTTTTTTTGCCTATCGTTCACAATCATTATGAAAGACATGACGACAGATGGATTTTTAAAAATGCATTCTAAATATTAAATAAATGCGATCATATAATCCCATTTAGATGATTAATCTCATAATCCTTGCGAAGAAATGTGGTGGGGGGTCGAGGGGTACCAAGCGTCTTTTTGTGTCGTTCTTGCCAGTTCTGGGTCATAAATGGCTGTCAAATTGTCCCAACTTGTCGGAGTACCTGCTCAGCCATCTACTTTCCAAGTGAGATGATGATCTACAATAAACTTCCAAGGAGTAGGAATGTGAGGAAACAGCAGACCACTCCATGATGTACACATAGGGACACACGGTAGTGATGACGTCATTAGCGCTTATAATAACAATATCACTAATACTTGGGAAACATTCAAGTCACAAAATGTAAATTGAGTATTGTCTGCGCTTTTTGAATGGTTATTAATTGTTTTTATTGGCAGAATAGGCAACCTCCCATTGGCTCCGCTGTAAGTGGACTTTTATTCCCGTTTATTTAATATTTAGAAATACATTTTAAAAAATCCATCCGTCATGATAATAATGATTGTGAACGATAGCCAAAAAAGGGCAGTTCCCCTTTCAGCTTTCTCATTGTAAAGCGTGTTGAGACAGTTTTGATAGAGTGCACAGGATTAGAGTATCTGGGCATGCTGTTTACTGGTTTCTGATAGAACACAATGTGTCCAGTTTGCTGGGTCTTCTTCAACTTTCCTCCCTGTGTTGAAGGGCGTACCACAGGGTTCAATATTAGGACCGCTGTTGTTCTCCATTTACGTGAACAATCTTTGTGATAAAATATCAGATGCCGCGTTCCATTTCTATGCAGATGATGCGGTCATATATTGTTCATCCCCCTCTGCAGTGCAAACCCTTGAACTTTTGCAGTCTGCTTTTGATAATGTTCAGTCCCAGCTGACCCAATTTAGGCTTGTGCTAAATGCAGACAAATCTAAGGTGATGTTATTCTCAAATGGCAAACGGCTGCCATTGAACATCCCGAAACTATTGACTGCTCATGGGGTCGAGCTTGAGTTGGTCTCAACATATACGTTTTTCGGAATTACTATAGATGAGTTTTTCTTTTAAAGCACACATAGAAAAGCTTGTGTCTAAACTTAAAATTAAATTGGGATTTTAGAAATAAGTCTGGTTTTTCCTTAAAAGTTATGAAACATCTTATCTCATCTACCTTTATTCCTTTACTTGATTATGGAGACTTGCTTTTTATGAATGCACCTGGCACTTACTTGAAGAAACTAGACACTGTATATCACTCTGCCTTACGTTTTATTACTGGTTGTGGAAATCTTGTCCACCACTGTACTCTGTATGCAAAGGCAAACTGTTCATCTTTAACTGCCGAAGACTTTCTCGATGGATAGTTTTTATATATAAATGTCTTCTTGGACTTGTCCCCACCTATCTGTGTTCCTTTGTGTGTAGAGACTCCAGTCATTACAACCTACGCTCACAGGATGTCCTCCACATGTTGGTTCCTAGAGCCAACACAGAACTTGGTAAAAAAACCCTCCAGTTATGCTGCTCCCTGGTGATGGAATGACATCCAGAAAGATCGGAGGCTACCAGAATTGATCACTTTGGGGGAGTTTAAGTCAATTTTAAAAGATCGAGAAACCAGTTCTCTTGGGAAATGTACTTGCTTTTAAATTGAATTATATACTTAATCGTTTTAAATGATTTTGACCTGTTCTGGTATGACTGCTGTTGTTCTGTTGTATTGTCTTGTTGTAAATATTATTGTAACCTTGTTGTTGCCGCCCTCTTTGTCAGGTCGCTCTTGAAAAAGAGATTTTAATTTCAATGAGTCTTTACCTGGTTAAATAAAGGAAATTGATTGATTGATTGATTTGAAAATGTGCTATATAAATATAATTCATTTAATCAAGGTGTTGGGGTAAAAAATTAATAACTTGTTGGTGATAGTAAATGAATGTTATACATTACATACTATTGTAGAATCTGTTATTTTTGCTTGTCGTTGGCTTCAGATGCATTGAGTCTTAGAGTTGTATCTTTTATTTCCCTGTAGTCGAGATGATGTCATCTTCAGTTAGTATTTGTCCAGTTTTTGATGTCTTTAACGACATGTACTGTACTTTCGGCTCGCCCTGTCCTCCATTTAACCTGCTTCCTCAACTCGCGTGCCTTCTTGGCGACGTCAGCGTTGCGTTTTTGTCAGATCACTGATGTAGACGTTTTGTTCCCTTCAGTTTGACTTGGCTGCCTCAACAAAGCCACTTTGTTGTTTTTGTTGTTGAACTTTATGAGGATGGCAGGTGTGGCATTGTTCTTGCGAGACATTGTACTGCAGGTTTCGATGTTGTCGACATCCACACTTCTCCAATCAAAGGCGTTGACTGCAGAACGTTGGCCGCCTGTTGCAGTGTTGAAGCAGCAACATCTTGTCCTCCTCTTCTGTTATCAGCTGCTCCACCATTAGGCATATGTGTTATCTGAAGGCCAGTCATAATCACATTGGTCATGCGGACAGACTCTTGTACTTCCTGAATCTGACACATCATTTGAGATATAGTTTGATCCTTCTCATCATTTCTTCTTTAAAACCTTCACTGTCTCCTCTAGTCCAATTACTTTTGTTCATCCATCCATTTGTTTGAGTGTTGTAGTATCCTCATAAAGTGTAGCAGTATCTTTCCTCACTTCCTTAATATTTTTGACAAGTGTTTCATGTTCTTGTGCTGTCTATCAGGCATAACTTTCATATTATGCAACATTCTTATTACTCCTTGGAGGCTACCTGAATCTGGACTCTCTTCCACATCCTTATCTGCATTTGTTGCGGTAGAAGCCTTTTTGTGGTTAGCTTGCCTTGCTAATTCGGAGTTAGTTCCTCCCACCATATGATGTTCAAGCTAGTGGTATCAGCAAACAAATCTGGAATTATGGTCAAAATCTGTGTTTGGGAATAGTACACAAATGGTCTAAAAACCTTGTCTCACTGCAAAACTCTTTCCATTCCCAGTGAGAGGGGGCGTGGCAACAGAGTTAATACATGTAATCAGTATCTGCCGATGTCACTAATGGATGATCGGTATCGGAATCCACAGCATAACATCCTGATTGGAACATGTCTAGCAATGGTCGACGTCAATAAGTTAATACGTGAATCTAACCATAATTTTTACTTTGTGTAAATCCAAAACAAATTCAAACTTGTGCATTTAAAGTCACATTCCTGCTGAAAAGGACAGTTCAAATCAATCATTAGGCCTAACATCAATATCACAGTCATGCCCATGAAGAGTGTATGTAAAGTTGTGACCAAAACTGTATGTAATCTATGTGATTTATACATTTACTGAAAACGATCTAATGAACTGCAGTTTATAGTTCTTAAGTAATCACTCTCCATTCTGGTTATCTGTGTGTGTGAACAGATGAACCCACGTCAATGGGCCCACATCTCGGAGAGCGCCAAAGACCTGGTGAGGCGTATGTTAATGCTTGACCCCGCAGAGAGGATCACTGTTTACGAGGCGCTCAACCATCCTTGGCTGAAGGCAAGATTGCACACTTCGCGACGCAGTTATGTAATGGGTGCATGCGCTAAAGTGTTCTGTTTTGGTGTAGGAAAGGGACAGGTACGCCTACAAGATCCACCTTCCCGAAACAGTGGAACAGCTGAGAAAATTCAATGCAAGGAGGAAGCTGAAGGTCAGCAACTTATTGAGAATAGCCATCATTGTAAATTATGTTGAATTTGATAAGTGTGGATGTGTCCTATCATCCTCACTATTTCTTTACAAACTTTGCTGTCTCTAATCCCTGTGTGCCAGGGTGCAGTGCTGGCTGCTGTATCAAGTCACAAGTTTAACTCTTACTATGGAGACCCTCCTGAGGAGCTACATGACTTTTCAGAAGACCCAACCTCTTCAGGTGAATGTCATAACACTGATTTTGATCTTTTTTTAGAGCACATAGATTTTCTTAGCCCAATGCATTGTTTGAAGGGGAACTGCACTTTTTTTGGAATTTTGCCCATCATTCACAATCATTATAAGAGACAAGAACACACGTCTTTTTTTTAGGATCTAAAGATGATAAACAACACTTTCAAAAAGCGGCTAATGGGAGTCACCGTTGTAATCTTCGAAGCCCTTTAAAACAACTTCAAAACCCTCCATCAATGTTTTATATACACACTGCAAGTATACATATGGGGGGGGGGGGGGGGGGGTTACCCACATATGCGGTCCTCTCCAAGGTTTCTCATAGTCATTCACATTGACGTCCCACTGGGGTGAGTTTTCCTTGCCCGTATGTGGGCTCTGTACCGAGGATGTCGTTGTGGCTTGTACAGCCCTTTGAGACACTTGTGATTTAGGGCTATATAAATAAACATTGATTGATTGATTGATTGATATATAATGTAGTTGTAGCATACGGAAGTTGAGAGAGTGAGGTCAGCATGACTTGCGGGTATAAATGAGGAATTTGGAGCCAAGCTATGCGGACGTATATGGCGTGCTTACTCAAAGTCAACTTGAAAAAACTTCCCAGGCCAGCTGGACCAAACAGACAGCTGTCCATTGAGTGAGTCACTATAATATTGATCATGATACATCCAACACATCATGCTTGTTATTACAACTACATACAGTGTCTGTGTACAAAAAAAGTGAAATAATACTTTACAGATACTGTAATATGATTGTTTATGTTTTTTCAGTTAATACAGATTGGTGTCCTATCACATTGTGTTGTGCATAACAAACTCAAAAGCGATTCAGCTGCTGATGCAAAAGCTATGTTGTTTTTGCCGTAGCTAGCTTAGGGCTAATTTCGTAGTATGCCACATGGAGACCATGTCTTACTACGCTAGATAAAATAGTTCCTTCGTGTTCGCTCTTTTACAATAAAAATTGTAAAAGAGCTTGGTTGTTAAACAGGTTACGGAACGTAAATGAAGTATTGTTGGCATTTTTTAGGTGCATTTTAAAGTGGTTTAGCGTCAGAATGGATTGCTCCCATTAGCTGCATTGTCAGCCACCAAGAACAAACCGATTTTTACGAATGCTTTTTTCTTCTTGTCTCTCATTAGGATTGTGAACGATAGACAAAAAAAATGTAGTTTTTCTTTAAGCCAAGTAAAGTACATTTTATTCATATTCACAATAAATGTCAGTAAATTGAAAACTGTGGGCCTAATAAATGAAAGAAAACCAGGCAAGAATGACTTCAAGTCTTTAAGGACTTGGTAGATCAGCCTGTCAATAGAGAGCAGTGGCGGCTGCTGGTCTTCCAAGTAGTAGGGCAAGCTCATTTTCAGCTATTTTCCAAACACGACTACAGTCTCCAATAACAAATAAAAGATACAAAGATGCTAGATTTTACAAAGAAAACATCACTTTGAGGCTTGTAAAATTCTCCATATCAACTTGGAACAACATAATGAAACTTGAAAAATGATGAGGCAGTGATTTATATTGCAAGATCGGTGATAAACGCATTTTGCTGTCAATCAAAGACGGATTTAATCTCAGAAAGATCATCCAATCGCCATCGTAGAAGCTTGGCGTCAATGCCATCCAAGGCCAAGCCCGCTTTTCATACACTTCCGGAGACGCTCCGCTTTCGATGGGTGGGACAAAGCCGACCATTTATCCAATGACTGTCTAGTTTAGCTGTAGTGGAGTGTAGCTGTATGCTCCACTAATGAAGTCAATAGACGGTCAGCTTCAACACTGTTAAATGCACTGTGACGCTACCACAATCAATGAGAAAAAAGTTGTCAGCTGTCGCGAAAGTTGCTGATTTTAAAAAGTTAATGCATTATAGCACGTATTTACAAGTATGTAAGTAAATATTTGACAACTTACTTGCTTTGACATTTTAGGCGAAGCTAAACTTATCTTGCAGTTATCACTTCAAGGGAAGTCTTTAGCAAAGGACACTGATAGAGAACTAAATTAATCCACAAAGTAACAAAATCATGGACTAGTGTTTCAGCATCAGCCAGCGGCATGTTGCACAAGTGAAAGACACTGTCCTTAACAGTTGTTGTATATGGGCTAGTGTTGCGTGTTGTAGACAATATAAATGATATACATTTGGCAGCTTTCAATGCTATTGTCATATCATGTTAATGCATGTTGACACATTTTTAGCTTTGTCCTGCAAATTTGACAGCGATAAGCGAATAACAATCCTGGGTGCAATGTAGTGTCCTCACTAGCAAGCTAGTGACTAATGCAGGGGTTTCCGAACTACGGCCTGACGTCATGAGTTTCATAAAAAAGCTGGCCCGCGGGGTGTTATTTAAATTAATTTTAAATATCTGACTGCTTCTATTCTACTGCCTTTTTTATGGACAATGTGAGTAAATTAGGTCAATGACTGTAAATTGTACTTTGAAGTGAATATTGCACAGCATTTACTTATAGGACCCAATCCAAACAACCTTTCCTAGTCATGGTGCAAATTTTTTTTTACCAACACAAAAACAACAACACACATGGTCAAACGTAACACAACTCGCTCACTGAGCTTTGTGGCTATTATAAAAAAAACATCCATGCACCAGAAAAAAAAATCTAAATTACACCCTCTTAAACCCATTACAACACATGTTGGCAAAAATGCAAAACATACTCTTCACACCATGTTTGGCGCATTTTAGCTGCTTGATATTTCTGATTGATTACAAAACTTTAAGGAGGTTGTCACGGAAGTAAACAAGGTAGGAGTCGAAGTTTCACATACACTACTATCCAGTTATTTTAATTATTAATTATATACCCTATTATAATATAATCTGTACATGAGTCAAAAAGTTTGGACATACCTGGGCTAACGTCCCTCCACAGTGCAAAGTCACGTCCTCAAGGCAAAGTAGATTCCTCACTAGCGAGATAGCGGCTAAGTAATTCTCACCTTCATGTCGGCAAATAAAGTATGTTTCTCATCACTAGAGGACAGTGTATGTGGTGTAGGAGGATACAATGAGACAGGCTAACTGCTAAGCTAGAGATCTAAACAGAAGTTTATGATACCATGTCCATGTATAGTATTAATATATTGTCGCTACTACAATAATAAGATTCATATTTTTTATTATCCCAAAATTTGTTTTTTTGTTGTTGTTGTTTTTGTGATTATTTACACATCCAGCTAATAAGTCCCTGGACAGAGAATGGCTTTCAATCAGAGCCAAGAGCACCTTTTGCTTTTGTTTAGTTATTTTGCACTATTCAATTTATTTAGCTCAAAATATGTCACGTAATTAAAGGGAATAAGTAAATAATTGAATTGATATTGTTACCCACGGTTGCTAGTGGTATTACATGATCCCTCACTGCAAGGCTCCTTCCTGTGAAGGCAAATGTAAAGTCATCGAGAGACACTATTTTGTTACACACCTCTGAGGTGCTACGGGCCAAAGACACATTGGCAGTTTTATTGAAAATGAAGTGATCACAAGTTGTACTTAATTAAGGTCATTCAGTTTCGATTTTTAAAGACACATTTGAAGTTTGTATAGATGATTGGTGTTATTGATAAGGTGTGTTTCATTTGCATATGAATTGAAATCAAGAGTATTTTCTAATCATACTGTCTAAGGCCGGAAGATTCAACTAATTTGTTGGGGGTCAAAATTTCCAGAATGCTAAGGACCGGGGTCTTATTTTGTACGTTGAGTAGAACCAGCGCATTACCTACTGTAGACATTAATTTTGGTCTATTTATTTTGTTAGAGTTACAGGAGTGCTCTGCTGTTTTTTAAGTACCAGCAGTGGAAAAACAAGTTGACACTAAATGCTTATTTGTTTTTCATTGTATCCATTAAACCTGATCCAATTGTATTTACAATGCGCAAAGTGTTTTAAAACACTGTTTAAACATCACAAAATGCCACAAATTCAGTAGCCATTTTGAATATTGCGCTCTGAATACTTTCGGCTATTTTCGGAGACCGACATCACAGTAGTAACACTTCTGCACTCTGACAATGTTATCAGATCAGTCATATTGGAAATATGATAACATTTGAAAGAGATGTGGTGTTTATCATTCACAATCCTTATGTAAGACAACAACACATATACTTGGCCTTTCTAATGCATTCTAAATCGTAAATAAATAGCCAACAAATGATTCAACAGATCGAGGGTCCTCTGTTGCGATCATTATACTCTCTCTAAAAACATCCAGAAACCGCTAACAATACTCCATTTACATGTTGTCACCTGAAAATTAACCAAATATGAGTGATATTGTTATTATAAGCGCCAACGCAGACGGACCATTTTTTTTATTTTTTATTTTTTTATTTTATTTATTTATTTTATTTTATTTTTTTTATGTCCTGCCCAGCTTCTCGGGCAAATCATATAGCAGATGTAGATGCCCATATCGGCTGTTCAGATTTACTTTACAAAAGAGAAGTGTAGGATACTTCTCTTGTTGCCTTACTTGTATTTTGACTTTATTAAATGTATTTATATTATCATTTGGTGCAGCCGGGCCGGAGCAGGAGGGGATAGAAAGAGAGAAAAAGGAAGACAGAGGGGGGAATTGTGGGGACAAGAGGGGGATTAGACAGAGAGACAAAAACAACAACAGCAAACACAACAACAACAACAACAACAACAACAGAGCAACATCAGCAAATACGACATGTACAAATATGATGGTAAAAGTAATAGCAAATAAGCAGTTAGCGAAAATTTAAAGAAAAATACAGAACTGAGCATTATTACACTAAAAATGGAGCAATATGAATACCAATAGAAATAGTGCTATTGATAATAAACAATACCAGTACTTTACCTTTATTATCAACAATACAATTGTTCAAATGCAACAATACATATACGTAATGATAACTTGAGATACGAAAGAATGCAGAAAAATGGAGGGGAAGAAAGAGAAGCAACCTTAACCTTGTAGATTGTTATAGTAACAATAGGTTAAGCTTTGTCAGTGTGCCATGTGTTATACCCAGTTTACCCTAGGGCAACAACGTTAATGTATGTTTGATGAAACGTGATTATGTGCATGAGTGTATGTGTGCATATGTACTTGAATATGTACAGTATGTGTATGTGTGCTTGTACAGTGAATGTATATGTACAGAATGTGTATATGTGTGTACAGCGAATGTATATGTACAGTATGTGTATACAGTATGTGTGTTTGAACAGTGAATGTATATGTACAGTATGTGTAAATGTGTGTTTGTACAGTGAATGTATATGTACAGTATATGTATGTGTGTGTTTGTACAGTGAATGTATGTGTAGTATGTGTATGTGTGTGTTTGTACAGTGAGTGTATATGTACTGTATGTGTATATGTATGTTTTTACAGTGAATGTATATGTACAGTATGTGTATACAGTATGTTTGTATAATGAATGTGCGTGTGGATGTACGAACTTTGAGTGTGTAAATATGTACTGTATTTATTTGTATATGTATGTGGGAGCGTAGGTACCTATGTATGTCTGTATGTATGCGTGTGAGTATATGTGAATTTGCATGTACAATACATTTGACTCCCAGTGTGTGCGGGAGCCAGAGTACGGCCCCAGCCTCCCCGAGAACCCATCCCACAAACAGTAGGTGTGGTGCCCAGGGAACCAGGGACCACCGCCCCCACGCAGCCAAGCCGGACAGCGACAGGAACCCCAGAGCCTGGCCCACCGTGCCGCCCACAAGGGCCAGCAGCAGGCCGCAGACAGACGCACCCGGCAGAGGACAAGGCACGAGAAAAACAGGGGGCAGCCAGACCCCAAGCCAGCGAGAGACCACACCCCACACGGACAGAAAGGCGGGACGCCCCGCCCGAGGGGCCCGGAGACCCCCCACAACCGGACGGGAAGACCGCCCCCGCCCCACCGGCAACAGGGCCCCCACGAGCCCCCCCCCACCCCCGGAGAGCGCGGCGAGGCCAGCCCACGGCCACCCCACCCAAGCCGGCCGCCACAGGACCACCCAGCACGGGGCCACAGGAACCACCCACCCCACCCGCAGGGACCCCAACGATGGAGATGGAACAACCAGCAACCGCCCCGCCGAGTCCCCCCCCCCTGAGGTAGGGGAATAAATAAATAAAATAAATAAATACATAATAATAATAATAATAATATTAATAAAATATATTTAAAAAAAAGAAGAAAAAAAGGAAAAAAATAAATAAATAATTAAATCTATTTATAATAAATAAATAAATAAATAAATAAAGAATTAAAAGAAGATCACAGACATGCTGACACACAAGGTCGCTACCCCAACAACTGGCCGACTCGCAGCACCTCGGAATACCCTGCAGCACCAAGCCACCACAGTAGACGCAGGGACCAGACCCAGCAGGCCCCAACCAAGACGGGCACCCGGAAGGGATGGACGGCGGGACCCAGGAGCTCCAGACACGCAGTCCGGATGCAGTAACCTGAGGCGCCGACCCCCACCCGACAGGCAGGCCCAGAACGTACCCCCAGAAATATACATACCGGTACATATATATATACATACACATAAACATACACATGTACACATACACACACATACACATGCACATATATATACATACATACATACATACATACATACACATACACATACATATACACAGTTTGTCAGCCCCGACAACCACCACGCGCGCGCGCTGCCACCAGTCACAACATCAGCCACCCCCCTGCATCAGACCCAGCAGCCACGGGCGCCCACACCACAAACAAACGGCAGCAGAAACAGCAGCCACAACACCCCCAGACAGCCAGCACCACCCAATCAAATCAAAGCGATCAAAAAAAAACCGCGACCGGCAACCACACGCCAACAGGATCACAGATACCAGCCAGCGCCAGCCCGCCAGCAAGCCCAAACGCCAACACGCAAACAAGAGACACCAACACCCCCCCCACCAAAAGACCCCACCACCCCAACCCAAACCCGCACAAACACACCACCGCCCAAACAACCGAGACACAGTATCCAGACCAGACACGGGCGCCGCGCCGCCACCACATCAAGTCGCCAACAGAGACCCCACAGCGCAAGGTCGGGCCACACGGGCACGGACCCCACCCAACAGGAAGCGAGACCCGCGCGACGCCACACACAAATAAATAAGATTAAACAAAAATAACAATAATTAAAAAAAAATAATAATAATAAAATGAAATACAAATTAAATTAACAATAACAAATACAAATAATTAAATAAAATAAAGTAAGTAAATAATAAAAATTATTTAAAAAAATAAATAAATAAATAAATAAATATATATATATACATATATATATACACATACATACACATACACATACATACATACACACACACATATATATATATATATACATACATATATATACACATACATACACACATATATATACACATAAAATAAAAATAAAAATAATAATAAATTAATAAAAGCTTGGCAGGCCACCAGAACGCAGTCCCCGGAATCCGCGCCGGCCGACAAGGCAATGAGGGGTGCGTCGAACCCCAACCCCCCCACATGCATGTGTACAAGGCCCCCAGAGTGTCTACTGTGTAGTTAAAATTAGGAGGTCAGCCATTACAGCCGACCTCCAGTCCCTATTGATGCGTGTACTGTAAAATGAGTGAGATATGTATGCTTGTGGGAACTAATAATGCGATTAAAATTGGGGGACATCAAGGTCTTGGTGGGTCCCAACCAAGCCGAGCCCTCCAAATCCTGGAGACGGACTATTTTCGCGGCGCATTGATAGCAGTGAGCTAATGCTAGCTTATGCTGCTATTGTTGACACACTGAGCCGACGGCTGCTTCTGCTTTGTCTCAATCTTGCTAAAAGTAAATTCTAGATTATAATTCATGCAGCTCTCACCTGGTAGTAGATAAATGTGGCCATGGTCTGACAGGCTGGTTGACTTTGACATCCCCTGAGATGTCGAAATAGCACAGTTTCATCTGACATCACATGGACAAAGATAAGACAAAGATACAAAGATAAGACATTCTGGAGGAAAGTTCTGTGGTCAGATGAAACAAAAATTGAGCTGTTTGGCCGTAATACCCAGCAATATGTTTGGAGGAGAAAAAGTGAGGCCTTTAATCCCAGGAACACCATGCCTACCGTCAAGTATGATGGTGGTAGTATTATGCTCTGGGCCTGTTTTGCTGCCAATGGAACTGGTGCTTTACAAAGAGTAAATGGGACAATGAAAAAGGAGGATTACTTCCAAATTCTTCAGGACAACCTAAAATCATCAGCCTGGAAGTTGGGTCTTGGGCGCAGTTGGGTGTTCCAACAGGACAATGACCCCAAACACCTGTCAAAAGTGGTAAAGGAATGGCTAAATCAGGCTAGAATTAAGGTTTTTAAATGACCTTCCCAAAGTCCTGACTTAAACGTGTGGACAATGCTGAAAAAACAAGTCCATGTCGGAAAACCAACAAATTTAGCTGAACTGCACCAATTTTGTCAAGAGTGTTAAAAAATTCAACCAGAAGCTTGACAGAAGCTTGTGGATGGCTACCAAAAGCGCCTTATTGCAGTGAAACTTGCCAAGGGACATGCAACCAAATATTAACATTGCTGTATTAATACTTTTGACCCAGCAGATTTGGTCACATTTTCAGTAGACCCATAATAAATTCATAAAAGAACCAAACTTCATGAATGTTTTTTGTGACCAACAAGTATGTGCTCCTATCAATCAATCACAAAAAAATAAGAGTTGTAGAAATTATTGGAAACTCAAGACAGCCATGACATTATGTTCTTTACAAGTGTATGTAAACTTTTGATCACGACTGTATATTATAATAGCTTCAATACAGAGGCAACTTGTTTTTCCTCTCTCCTGGTACTTTAAGGATCTTTCGAAAAAAAAAGCTAGTCAAAGATCATTTCTGTGACCGCACTCTTGTGTTTTTAGGAATCTGTTGCAAAAATGTGAGTCTCACACAAGTTTTTCAAACTGAATTCGCGGGTTAACAGTTGAATAGCCCAAATGATGAAAAAGTGAGGACCTAAAACGTAACCTTGAGGAACACCACTAGTTTAACTAAATAAGTTGAACACATGGATATTGACTGCCCACAGCAACACCTTTGTTACAAAAAAAATCACTTTATGGAAAAAAAATTAAGAAATGAACAGCCAAAAAGAAGAGCACTTTAAGGGGTGCCTTGAGGAATGCCTCAGTTATGTAAATCACAGGTTTGCACCAGAGTGTTGTATGTTTGCTAGCAAGGTTAGAATGTCAACGCTAATTCCTCTATACCAGTGGTTCTCAAATGGGGGTACGCGTACCCCTGGGGGTACTTGAAGGTATACAAAGGGGTACGTGATATTTTTTTTAAATGTCTGTCAAAAAGAACTGTGAAAAGAAATGCAACAATGCATAATTCAGTGTTGACAGCTAGATTTTTTGTGGACATGTTCCATAAATATTGATGTTAAAGATTTCTTTTTTTGTGAAGAAATGTTTAGAATTAAGTTCATGAATCCAGATGGATCTCTATTACAATCCCCAAAGAGGGCACTTTAAGTTGATGATTACTTCTATGTGTAGAAATCCATCCATCCATCCATTTTCTACCGCTTATTCCCTTCGGGGTCGCGGGGGACGCTGGAGCCTATCTCAGCTACAATCGGGCGGAAGGCGGGGTACACCCTGGACAAGTCGCCACCTTATCGCAGTGTATAGACATCTTTATTTATAATTTAATCACTTGTTTATTTTTCAACAAGTTTTTAGTTATTTTTATATGTTTTTTTCCAAATAGTTCAAGAAAGACCACAACAAATGAGCAATACTTTGCACTGTTATACAATTGAATAAATCAGAAACTGATGACATAGTGCTGTATTTTACTTCTTTATCTCTTTTTTTTCAACCAAAAATGCTTTGCTCCGATTAGGGGGTACTTGAATAAAAAAAAATTTCACAGGGGGTTCATAACTGAAAAAAGGTTGAGAACCACTGCTCTCCAGTAGTCCCCAACCACCGGTCCGGGGACTGGAACCGGTCCGTGACACATTTTCCACCGGGCCGCACGGGAACAATAATTAATTTATAAACTACCGCATTTTCTCTGACTTAACTTTGGCTTGTCCCACTGAACACACCAATAAGCTTTTTAATAGATGTAAATTACAACTCCTATGTTACAGTACATGGGACAATGCACATCAATGGACATATAACATGTAAATGTGCCAGATTGTAGCCAAAGGCTAATTTTTCATGCTCATTTTTTTTTGCTGTTTTTATCTCCCGCACGTAGAAAGCCCGTCCGTGAAAATAATGCATACATTAAACCGGTCCCTGCTGGAAAAAAGGTTGGGGAACCCTGCTCTATACAACAGGAGAATGCTCCTGCCTCCATGACTAACATTTACGTGCACAGTCCTCATAACTGATATTTACATACTCTACAAAACAGGTTAGAACTCAAGACACCAATCCAAAGCCAACAAAATATTGTAATCTCTGTGACCAAAAGTTCAAAGAAGACCAGTATGGTTCTTTGTTTCAAAGAAATTGGTCACAGGCTGTCTGGTTAAGAGCTTCCTGTTTCTCTGGTATCCGATAGTCAAACATTTTCACTTCCTTCCACAACACTGCTGCAGGGTCCGCATACAGACACACACAACGACAATAAAAGTTAAGCAACATTGAAGTGTTGAAATATGACATTTTCATTTTGATAACAGATTCATCAGCTCCAAAACAATGTTTTACTGTCTTGGATGTGCAGCCAATTATTCCTCAATACAGTGAAAGCAAGGTTTGCTGACTCATCCAGTCGCGCTTCCCGGTTCCTAGCAGGTGATTGTAGTCGGCGGTCCCAGACATTCTCCTGGCCTTAGTGCATGATTGCAGAATCTTTCTGGCCTAATAATAGGCCGTGCTGCTACTGCTGATTGTCAGTTTCCCTCTCTGCTGCTGCTGCTCTTTCCATCATCTGTCCTCAGTATTCGTATACATTGACTTAAAAAACTTCTGTCTTTGTGAGGTCAAACTCTTGTCTGTACCTTTTCTCTAATGTCAGCTTCTCTTTTCTTCTGCTTTGCCGCTCCTAGGACTGCTAGCTGCAGAAAGTATGTATCCCCCCTTCCCAATCGTTTGATGCGTGATATCCTCATGTGTCCCGTCACTGGCTTTTTAGTTGCATTATTAGTGTTAGGTGATGTAGTCTCCAGTTCTTTGTCTCCCTTTGTCTCCTTTCCCTACAAGAAATGCTTTAAGTGTGTTTTTCTTCTGAAAAGGTTTATTCGTTGAGATGAGCAAAATCAAACATGTATAACGGAAATTTAAAAATAATGTAGTTATGTTATAGTTCATCCACCATCTACTTGACTGTGTGACTTTTTGAGCTGACTTTCTTCCGATGTCATATTGATGCCACTGCCACTGTTTCTCTGGTTTTGCTGCATGTGTTGGCGCTGCAGCAGGTACTTGCGGTTAAATAATTTACGGATGTTTACCTTTCTGTGTGTTATGCTGTCATGAAGACCGTTGTTGGTGACTCTTGCCTGTACTGTGATTGTGTCTTTGTCCTTTTTGCCTGTTTGCTGTGCAGTTGTTTTTGTGTCTATATGTGCCATGATCAGTGTTTGCATTTTGCACAGTGTTGACTCTGTGTACTTGTCAGAATGTGGGCAATAAAGTTTGGATTTGTTTAACTTTGATGCATTTGCATCCACAGGGGCAGTGTCACAGGTTTTGGATAGCCTCGAGGAGATTCATGCGTTGACGGACTGTAGCGAGAAAGATATGGACTTTCTCCACAGTGTATTCCAGGATCAGCATCTCCACACCCTCTTAGATGTGAGTAGAACTTCTGTCCTGTTTAGTGTAGGCTTTTAATTCCCATGAAATCAAACGGTGCCATATTTTGATACCTTTTGTTGCACGTGACCTCACGTCCGATTTAGACTCAGCCGGTATAAACACTTGGTGGGCAAACAAGCACTCAAGTAGGGACTCAGTCAAACTTCCTTTAGGTACCGTAATGTTGACATTTTTCTTGCCAACAAAACAAGTATGCTTGATAGAAAACTCTCAAAGTACAGTACGGTTCTAATAATTCACATTAAATTTGCCCTAGATGAGCAATTTTACATGGCAATTTCAACACTTCCAAATTTGGTAGTGAAAACTGCAACTAAGATGCACGCTACTGAGTAATACTTGGTGGGCAAACAATCACTCAAGTAGGGACTCAGTCAAACTGCCTTTAGGTAATGTTGCAGTTTTTCATGCCAACAAAATAAGTATGCTTGATAGAAATCGCTCAAAGGTACGGTTCCAATATTTTATATAGAGTTTTCCCTGGATTAGCAATTTTACATGGCAATTTCAACGCTTCCAAATTTGGTAGTGAAAACCGCAACTAAAATGCACGCTACTGATTAATAGGTACAATACTTTTTTTGGGCGCAGCAAAAGAATAAAATCAATCCTAATGGCAAAGACTACTCCCTGACTTGGCCACACACCGTAGCCTATGCAATACCGCCATCTAACGTCTTGGAATTGTAATTGCATGCAAAGTCTGCTATATCAGTGGTCCCCAACCACCGGTCCGCGGCCCGGGACCGATTGGTACCGGGCCGCACAAGAAATTTAAAAAAAAAAAAATTTTTTTTTTTTTTTTTAATGAAATCAACATAAAAAACACAATATATACATTATATATCAATATACATGAATACAGTCTGCAGGGATACAGTCCGTAAGCACACATGATTGCATTTATTTATTTAAAAATTGTCCGTGGGACAAATTTTCAAGCGTTGACCGGTCCGCAGCTACAAAAAGGTTGGGGACCACTGTGCTATATAATACAGTGTACTGTATAATACTTGGAAATGAGACGTCATACGCCAATCTAAACTTGTATGAATTCTATACATTGCTGTCTGAGTAACTAAGTTATTTAATTGAGCACGTTTAACCTACAGTCTGTGCTCTTTCTCTGAGGACAAAGTAATGCTAAGATCCATACATGGATATGTCTACAACAGGATGTGGCGTCAAGAGTGCCAAAATCCCCGCCACACTCTGCATGCATGTTGCATGCATGTTGCGTGCAAGTTTCTCTACTTGCGCAGCTTTCTACCCTTTTGGCACTTAAGGGTGGGCATTTCTATACACAGCTTGTGCAACTTTAAACGCCAACAAAAAGACGGCGCGCGCACACACAGAGAAGCCACGTGCATGCATAGTGGGTTTTTTTACGGGCGAGGATTTTGCCATAGAAGTGAATCCACTTGACGGCACATGAACTGTAAGTGTAGCGGTCAACCCTCGTTTAGTAATAAATAAAGTTAGATATGACCAAACAAGGGTCGTAACAGCCATGTTTAGCCACGTGCCTACGTGGGGGCCATCTTAGCGGGCGCCACGTTCCCATTGAAGGCAATGCAATACAATGTTATTATTATTATTATTATTATTAAAATAATACATAACTTGATTATTTTGCAACTGATTTTCATGGTTTTGACTTTGTCACTGACAATAATATACAACATTTGATCTAAAAAACAAAAAAGAATAGCGTATAAAAAGGTTATTAGCAGTGTCTTTTTTCCAACTGTATAGTATATTTTGCAAACACAACAATGGGATGCCCTCGCACTTTGCCCCTTCTAGCTTAGTCTCGCCATAAGCATGCAGGTCATAGGAGCCTGTCGTATCCATCCTATATATCTATGCATTTTGCAATTATTATAAAAAAATACTTTAAAACCAAATTAAAACTGTAACATATTTAAACACTCGAATAACAATAAGACGGCGGTCAATTAAGAAGCCAGGA
>NC_084731.1:85311520-85589020 GCF_033978785.1 Entelurus aequoreus | reverse complement strand
ACTTGTGTCAGAAATGTTGTTGTCCTCTTTTCTTGGTGCCCAATCAAATGTAGTCTGAAATTAAACAATTGTGTTCTTCCTTCACATACATGTTCATTTGAATGTAACCCTTGTAAAACACTAGGGTCCAAAACATGTGTTCCTTATGTAATATGATTGTTCATTTTGAAGTTTAGTGGTCTGTAATTTTGCCACGGAGTTGTCTTCAATTTAGTTCTATATAATTGCATTGTGTTTTTGATTGCAACGTCGTTGGAATAGGATTTACACACTTTCTCTTAGGAACAATTTCAGCCTCATTGACTCCCATTATAACTGCTATTTTTAACAGACGGCAGTAATCATTAAACTGTGTATTACAATTTTTCCATGAAAACCAATTAAATCTCATTCTTGCCGATTGACAAACAAGAAAATATTGTTTTTGATGTAATTGGGCTTTTTAGCCAACAGATTGTGCCAGAAAACCATTTGCAGAGCTTTGTGAGCGTACATGAGGTAAATTGCCATCAAACCTCTGAAAAGCAGTGAAAAATGTCTTGGTCAGTGATATTTATTTAAGACTTGTGTGAACTCAATAGCTCAACCAAGTCCTGCCTGCTCTTACTCTTTCTCGCTCAGTAGGTAGGCACTGTAAAAAATCATCTTTTTTGTCTACTCTATAAAAAATTATGTTGTCATGAATTATTTTCACATTCAATCTTCCTATTGTGGGGCGGCGCGGCTACGTTGGTAAAGTGGCCATGCCAGCAACTTGAGGGTTCCAGGTTCGATCCCCGCTTCCACCATCCCAGTCACTGCCGCTGTGTCTTTGGGCAAGACACTTTACCCACCTGCACCAAGTGCCACCCGCACTGGTTTAAATGTAGTTTAATTATGTAGATAATGCGTTTGACTATGTAAAGCGCTTTCGAGTAGTTTATATTATAGTATAATAATAATATATTGATATAATTCACTTCACAATTCACAAGGCTGTAACTACCCAACCCTAAATATTGGACCATTCAACTTTTTTTTTCTTTCTTTTTAAATATTGCATATTCTGCATTTTTCCATTATAAAAAAGTTGTATTTCTGACAAAAAGGCCATAATACATCAAACAAATCTAAATCTGAAGTTGTCAAAAGATTTCAAGCATTGTAAGTAAAAAAAAAAAAAAAAAGATTGCTGATTTACGACACTATTATGAGGAGGTCCCTTTTGGGTCGAAAGAGTAAATGTGTTTGTGCAAGGGTTAAGCAAAAGTTTTAGAGACAGCAAGCATGTTGCCGTGCCAACGGGCACATGTGAGCATTTGGCCGCGGCAGCGACTGTAGTAGACGTGTTTGTCAGTGACAATGGGTCAGTGACATGATTGTGGACCTGAGAGGATTACAGTAAGCCACACTCTTTAAAGCCCCTGCCTGACACACAGCCTGTGATGGTGCATGTGCTGGTCTTTAGCTTTAGCATTAATGCTTCACGTGTGACCTGACCTGGGTTTCCATGTCGCCACCCCAGGCTCTGCTACAGACCCACGATGTGGTGGCCCATGAAGTGTACAGCGACGAGGCGCTGAGAGTGACGCCCCCTCCCACTTCCCCTTACCTGAACGGAGACTCACCAGACAGCACCAACGGAGACATGGACCTTGAGAACGTCACTAGAGTTCGCCTAGTGCAGTTCCAGAAGAACACCGATGAGGCCATGGTGTGCAGATGCAAGCACACACACACACACACACACACACACACACACACACACACACACACACACACACACACACACACACACACACACACACACACACACACACACACACACACACACACACACACACACACACACACACACACACACACTTTATCACCTCAGATAAAAACATCAAAAAGTAGTGAAACGGCAAACATATGCTAGTACCTTAGCTAGCATGATTCAGTTCAGTTACTTTACAAAAAAATACTTTGTCTTCCACAGGGCATTACTCTTAAAATGAACGAGCTCAACCACTGCATTGTAGCCAGGATCATGCACGGTGGAATGATTCATCGACAAGGTCTGCTCCCCTTTTTTTACTTGCTCATATCACCTGGTCTCAATTTGTTCTCTTCTGCTTTAGGGACTCTGCACGTAGGAGATGAAATTCGAGAGATTAATGGCATCAGTGTTGCCAATCAAACAGTAGAGCAGCTCCAAAAAATGCTGGTAAGCAAGCGAGAAGGTCGCCTTTGTCCACATGTACTTGGGCTTTCTCCTTAAATGCATCATGTTTGAAGTGTTTGTCATTGATATCCACAGCGAGAGATGAGAGGAAGCATCACGTTCAAGATTGTGCCAAGTTACAGGTCCCAGTCCAAGTCTTTTGAGGTACGGAACCAAAACCTGTTCCGCCTTACAACACCTAAAGAAAAGCAAATCATGGGAGCGTTTGTGTTGCAGAAGGAGTCCCCAGATTTGTCTCAGCATTCTGCTGCGAATGGTCATGCAAGTGTCACCAGTTCCATCCTGGTAAGTGTACCTCATGCCAGTGCATCCGCAACATATTCAACAGCGCTTCACTTTTTCCACATTTTATGATGTTACAGCCTTATTCCAAAATGGAATACATTTATTTTTGTCTTCAAAATTCTACAAACAATACCCTACAATAACAATGTGATTTTTTTTTCTTCTAAATTGCAAATGTAGCTAAACTAAAAAATATTTAATTATTAACTAAAAACTATTTACCGGTACAACCTTTGCTCAATACTTTTGGCAGCAATTACAGCCTCAAATCTTTTTGAATATGATGCTACAAGCTTGGCACACCTATCTTTGGGCAGTTTTGCCCATTCCTCTTTGCAGCACCTCTCAAGCTCCATCAGGTTGGATGGGAAGTGTTGGTTTTCATCCAGGATGTCTCTGTATATTGCTGCCTTCATCTTAGTCTAGTCAGGGAGCTGACCAAGAACTCGATAGTCACTCTGTCAGAGCTACAGCATTCCTCTGAGGAGAGAGGAGAACCTTCCAGAAGCATCTCTTTAGCAATCCACCAATCAGGCTTGTATGGTATAGTGGCCAGACAGAAGCCCTTCCTAAGAAAGAGTTTCCCAAAATGCACCTAAAAGACTCTCAGACCATGAGTAACAAAATTCTCTGGTCTGATGAGACAAAGATTGAACTCTTAGGTGTCATGTTTGGAGGAAAACCAGGCACCGCTCATCACCAGGCCAATACCATCCCTACAGTGAAGCATGGTGGTGGCAGCATCATGCTGTGGGAGATGTTTTTCAGCAGCAGGAACTGGGAGATTAGTCTGGTTAGAGGGAAAGATGAATGCAGCAATGTACAGAGACATCCTGGATGAAAACCAACGTTTCCCATCGAACCTGATGGAGCTTGAGAGGTGCTGCAAAGAGGAATGGCCAAACTGCCCAAAGATAGGTGTGCCAAGCTTGTGGCATCATACTCAAAAATACTTGACTGTAATTGCTGCTAAAGGTGCATCAACAAAGTATTGAGTAAAGACTGTGAATACTTACCGGTACGTAGATGTATTTTTTTAATTTTTACTATAAATGCAAAAACAACAACTTCACATTGTCATTATGGGGTATTGTGAGGAAAATGTGTATTTTGAGGAAAACATGCATTTATTTCATTTTTGAATAAGGCTGTAACATAACAAAATGTGGAAAAAAGTGGGCCGTTGTGAATACTTTCCGGATGCACTGTACGTAGTCAATTCATGGAATCTAGCTAGTGTGATTTAAAGGGGACCTATGATGATTTATGTTTTTTTTCTGACTTATAATTGTTGTTACAATGCCGTAGAGTCAAATTATAAGGTTTGTGCATTTGAGCGTGAGTTTGCACGCAGTTTTAGATGCCCTTGCCTGTGGTAGCAGCTTGGCTACGTTGTGATGTCACACCGATGTAGACATACTTATTTGGACATTAGGTAAGGCTATCAGTCAGAGGGAGAGGAGCTCTGTATGATGCCAGTGGAGTTCAAGGAAACAAGGAAAAGTAGGATAAAGTATCATTTTCATCTAATTGAGGCATGCGCACAATAAGACCGACATGCAATGCAAAGCAGATTTTTTTATGCAGCTTTGTGGTAGAAAATAGATGGATGGATGGATGGGCTTTGTATCGATCGGAGAGTGTGCAGTAGGGATAGGTATGCAATAAAATATTAGTACAATACTGGTACCAAATCACTACTTTAAAAACAGTATCAGTGCTTAAACAGTGCCAAAACTGGTGTTTTTTTTAATTTTTAAAACATGCCAATTTTTCAACAAATTATAAATGCCTTTTTATTTGTATGGTATTTTCTGCTTGCCACAAAACGTTCAATATTCATTACTTGGCTCTACAAATTAGAATTAGTTCAAACTATTAAGATGATACCTTGACGTACTGGATGGGTCAGTACCTATTAGTGCCCATTTGTGTTTGGGCGGAGCCTGGCGCCAAAAATTGCTCCTCCGATTCAACCATCAAACAGTCATTACTTCACTTTAAATGATCAGTTCTCCTTTCAAACTGATATAAGGCTTTAAAGGCCTACTGAAACCCACTACTACCGACCACGCAGTCTGATAGTTTATATATCAATGATAAAATCTTAACATTGCAACACATGCCAATACGGCCGGGTTAACTTATAAAGTGCAATTTTAAAATTCCCGGGAAACTTCCGGTTCAAAACGTCGCGGTATGATGACGTATGCGCGTGACGTCACGAGGTCAAGGGTAGTGTTTGGACCCTATGCAAATAGCTGTTTTCTTCGACAAAATTCCACAGTATTCTGGACATCTGTGTTGGTGAATATTTTGTAATTTGTTTAATGGACAATGGAGACTGCAAATAAGAAAGTTGTAGGTGCGATCGGTGTATTAGCGGCTGGCTGTAGCAACACCAACACCAGGAGGTTGTGTTGTGTTTTGAGCTGGAGAGCAGACGCACTACGGTGAGTACAGCTTTGGCTTCCAAACATTTGATCGCTTGCCCGTACGTGCGTGTCGATATGTGCATGTCACGCACGTAACTTTGGGGAAATATATGTTTCTTGCCGACTCTGATGGCGGCCGGGGTGTCGTCGAAAGCTACAAAGCCCGCCGCCGCCCTGTAGCTAACTTAGCTTCTATTTTTTTAGCTTCGCCAAGCTGAAAATTAATAACCGTGTATTTACATGTTCATGGTTTAATAGTATTGTTGATCTTCTGTCTAGCCTTCCAGTCAGGGTTTTTTTTATTTTGTTTCTATCTGCATTTGAGACTGATGCTATCACGTTAGCTCCGTAGCTAACTTAGCTTCTATTTTTTTTAGCTTCGCCAAGCTGAAAATTAATAACCGTGTATTTACATGTTCATGGTTTAATAGTATTGTTGATCTTCTGTCTAGCCTTCCAGTCAGGTTTTTTTTTATTTTGTTTCTATCTGCATTTGAGACTGATGCTATCACGTTAGCTCCGTAGCTAACTTAGCTTCTATTTTTTTAGCTTCGCCAAGCTGAAAATTAATAACCGTGTCTTTACATGTTCATGGTTTAATAGTATTGTTGATCTTCTATCTAGCCTTCCAGTCAGGTTTTTTTAAATTTTGTTTCTATCTGCATTTGAGACTGATGCTATCACGTTAGCTCTGTAGCTAACTTAGCTTCTATTTTTTTTAGCTTCGCCAAGCTGAAAATTAATAACCGTGTATTTACATGTTCATGGTTTAATAGTATTGTTGATCTTCTGTCTAGCCTCCCAGTCAGGGTTTTTAAAAATTGTGTTTCTATCTGCATTTTGAGCCTGCTATCACGTTAGCTCTGTAGCTAACATAGCTTCTATTTTTTTTAGCTTCGCCAAGCTGAAAGTTATTAACCGTGTATTTACATGTTCATTTTCAAGAGGATATAGTATCCGAGGTGGTTTAAAATACAAATCCGTGATCCACAATAGAAAAAGGAGAGAGTGTGGAATCCAATGAGCCAGCTTGTACCTAAGTTACGGTCAGAGCGAAAAAAGATACACGCTGCACTACACTGTAGTCCTTCACTCTAAAGTTCTTCATCCACAAATCTTTCATCCTCGCTCAAATTAATGGGGTAATCGTCGCTTTCTCGCTCCGAATGTCTCTCGCTCCATTGTAAACAACGGGGAATTGTGAGGAATCCTTAGTCTTGTGACGTCACGCTATACTTCCGGTATGGGCAAGGCTTTTTTTTATCAGCGAGCAAAAGTTGCGAAGTTTATCGTCGATTTTCTCTACTAAATCCATTCAGCAAAAATATGGCAATATCGCGAAATGATCAAGTATGACACATAGAATGGATCTGCTATTACCGTTTAAATAAAAAAAATTAATTTCAGTAGGCCTTTAAGGTCAGGAACTGATCATGACTACGCAGCAATATCGCCCCCTTGAGGTGGAAGCTCATAATGGTCATAACTTTTTTCCATATCCTCAGAGCTTCCTGAATTTTTGATGGTAGGTTGGGGCATTTGGGAAGGGCGTGACCGCATCCGTCATGCGTTCCCGCCAACTTGATTGAATCCCGAGTTGCACGGGGGTGTGAGGGCCCGTTTGACGCTGCTTGCAGCTTTAATATAAAATTGTGTTTTGGAATAAACTTATCTTCAAGGTACCTTATTTTTGTGCAATACTAAGATATTCAAATAGTACAGTTTTCTGCTAGCTGGCAAATAGAGCGCTAATCGCAAGATTGCAACTTGAGCACTAAATGCAAATATTATTATAATATTACAGTATAATGTTTTATTCATGTTTTTATTTCAAACCTGAAGAGTAGAGTAAGTAGGGTGGCCATTTCACTGCCGTTTATAAACCAGCGTTAATGTGTATTTAAAGACATTTAAATTTGTGAAATAAATGCAGGGGGAATATAAAAATACTTACAGTACAGGCCAAAAGTTTGGACACACCTTCTCATTCAATGCGTTTTATTTATTTTCATGACTATTTGCATTGTAGATTGTTACTGAAGGCATCAAAACTATGAATGAACACATGTGGAGTTATGTACCGGTACTTAACAAAAAAAAGTGAAATAACTGAAAACATGTTTTGTATTTTAGTTTCTTCAAAAAAGCCACCCTTTGCTCTGATTACTGCTTTGCACACTCTTGGCATTCTCTCGAAGAGCTTCAAGCACACCTGTGAAGTGAACACCATTTCAGGTGACTACCTCTTGAAGCTCATAGAGAGAATGCCAAGAGTGTGCAAAGCAGTAATCAGAGCAAAGGGTGGCTATTTTGAAGAAACTAGAATATAATTTTTTTTTTCAGTTATTTCACCTTTTTTTGTAAAGTACATTAAGATTTAGAGTAATTTATTTCAAAGGGGAAAATGCAATTTCATAAAACACATGACTACACATGGTTAAAAAAGCCAGAATAAGCCAGACGGCTAGTGTGTATCTGTAGTCCACTGGCCATGATGTAAAAAAGGCAGTAAAATTTAAATTTCAAAGAAAAAGAGAGAGAGAAAAAAAAAGCACACAATACATTTAAGATATAATAAAAAAGTAAAATACAACATCACAACATAACATTTGTCATAGCATCAAAACAGGCTCATCTTTTAGTGCTGGCAGCTGTAGGCGTTGATAAGCCACATTTTCAATTTTTTTGTAACTCCACGTGTTCATTCATAGTGTTGATGCCTTCAGTGACAATCTACAATGTAAGTAGTCATGAAAATAAAGAAAACACATTGAATGAGAAGGTGTGTCCAAACTTTTGGCCTGTACTGTATATATTTGGGAAAAAAAGTCTAACCTACCAAAAATTTTTACAACATTGCAGTAACTCTACATACCCCCTTAAGGGTCAGACCACAAGGCAATGTTTCAAATCGTCATACATCCCCTTTAACATATAATGAGTATAGTAAGTAGATAAGAATTTAGATGAAAGACAAGTAATATTAAGTTTTAGTGCTGACAGTATTTACATGAGCCTATTGCTTCTCCAATAGGATCTACCCGCAACAATTCAGCCCAAAAGTCGTCAGGTGAGTTTTACTGGAAGCCATTGACCGTCTCTTCCTTTTTCGTCCGCAAGAATCGCTAACAAGACCAACTTATTGTCTTCTGATTTGCATGTATATCCAACATACAACATTTACCTCCCGTCTGGGACTCATGGCATTGAGCCTTAGTGTGACTCTGCTCCAGGCTCCTTTTTGAAATTTTTTTTGAACTATTTTAAGTTTTTCTATCACATCTTCCCCTTTTAATGCGATTGTCAGCATATCGCATTTTTAGGAGCATGTTGAACCTGACCATGCTCAAAAGTATCCTGCACACATTAGCGACAACGTTACATGTACTAGTCGTGAGTCCCGTCAGCGCACCTTGTGTTTGTGCCCCACAACGTATTCTGCTGCATGATTTCTGTGTAAGTGTGTGATACTCTCAACCCCATAGATCTCCAGACCTGCCATCAAGGACAAATTGTCCATCAAGGTAAGATGTCTCCAGAGGAACCTTGTAGAAGTAGATGCAGCCTCACCCTACCCTTGTCGCAAAGCACTGCCCCTCGCCATAGTGATATGTGTGCCCCATTGGCCAGCTGTTTACTTTCACTTTTAGACTCCTTATGACCCCTATCAACAACCCCTGCTGGCTGTGCATTTGCTAGATGTTGCTGATGTAGCAGTCGCTCGCACGGGCAGCTTAACTGTCTCTCTGTCTCGCTCGTGGACTAACAATAGTTGGCCGCGACTGTTCTCTCCCCGCAGATTTATGTCCGTGCTCAGTTTGAGTATGACCCGGCAAAAGACGACCTCATACCTTGTAAGGAAGCAGGCATACGCTTCAGGGTGGGGGACATCATTCAGATCATCTCCAAGGACGACCACAATTGGTGGCAGGGGAAGCTGGAGAATACCAAGAATGGCACAGCAGGCCTCATCCCTTCACCGGAGTTGCAGGAGTGGTGAGATTAAAAGATTTCCAAGTTTGCCTTTAAGTGCGAACAAATCGTTTATTTGGCATTTTGACATTTTAATTTTTTTAAATTTTCATTTTGATTTCATTCATTAAAATCACACAGAGGAAGAAAAAAATAAACATAACATTAAAGTAGGATATGAATGAAATGTGCAGAAAGAAGTTAACGTATATCTGACCCCTATTCACACAGCAATTGTCTTCCAATTTAGGAGACTACAAAGCCATATTTTCTTTTTACAACAAATAAATGAAGACATAATTTTACTCATCATAATTTTCATATTTTTTAAATGGAGAGGGTTTTTTATTGTTTTGTTCCACTGTCAAGCCTGTTCCAAAAACCAGACACCCTTTTTTGAGATGCTTCTTACCATCCTCACTGTTCTAAAACTAGATTTTTTACCAAACAAAAGCTCAGTTCCTTTCAGATAATAAGTGCTTTTTACAAATCTGTTTCGAATGTTGTTTTGTAGAATTTTTCTATGTGAAGATTTTTAGGATATTGAGCTGTGACAGGTCATGAATTTTCAATAAGTTTAACTGTTTGAATATTTGGGTTGTGGGTTCCCTATATGCATTTCCAGTAATGATTCTTACGGCTCTTTTCTGCAAAAGGAAGATTGGATTCAAATATGTTTTACAGGCACTACTCCACATTCCAATACAGTATGTCAGTTATGGAACAATCAGTGAGTTAATATACAAACTATACAATGCAATTCCTTCAATAGCAATACATATATTGGACTCCGCCTTATTTTTCGGTATAGGTCTTTTAAAATTTTACATCAGCAGATACATGACAGCAATATTCCGTATTTGAAAACAATTTATATTTAGTGAAGTAGATACTACTAACCACTGCTCAAGCACCAGCCCGTTTGCCCTGCATTAAAAAGTTACCTTTTTGCTGTAGTATTTTTTTAAATTCATTTAAAAATAAATATATTCTCATTGTCAATAATTCTCCCCAAATATGTTCTGATATCTGACATAACATTTATTTGAGTTCTTGTTAGGTTTTGTCTCTGGTCTACCCCCTACTTTCCTTACATGCAACGCTGGTCGTCTCCTCTGTTTACATGAACAAAACTTAAATTTGTTGCCCGGAATTCCAGTTTTTGTTCTTCTTTCCTGGCGTCTTCCTTCTGTTTTGTTTGTTTCCACGACTGCAACGATCGAGTTCCTTGACAAACCTCCATCTGCCACACTCTGAGCGCGGGCGTATGAAAGGAGCGCGGCGAGTTTCATGTTTTGTGATTCAATCAAAAAGCGACCCGACATAATGGTACAAGATGGATGGATGGATGGATGGATGAATGGCCAAAGATAACATGAAGACAACAGAAAAGATATCTCTGCCAAAAATCCAAACTATATGTAAATTGACAAATAGGATACTAATTATATAAGTAAAGAAGAGCAGGCAGCAGCTCACATATTCTCATACTTTCTGTAACGTCCAGGAAGAAATGATGTTAGCCAGCTTGAAAAATCTAAAATCTACGTGAAAGAGCCTAGAATTGTTTTTATTTTAATGTTCACAACATTGGGGGCGGCATGGCGTAGTGGGTAGAGCGCCCGTGTCAGAAACCTGAGGGTTGCAGGTTCGCTCCCCGCCTCTTACCATGCCGTTGTGTCCCTTGGGCAGGACACTTCACCCTTGCCCCCGGTGCCGCTCACACCGGTGAATGAATGTTGAATGAATGATAGGTGGTGGTCGGAGGGGCCGTAGGCGCAAATTGGCAGCCACGCTTCCGTCAGTCTACCCCAGGGCAGCTGTGGCTACGAAAGTAGCTTACCACCACCAGGTGTGAATGAATGATGGGTTTTTAACATGTAAAGCGACTTTGGGTACTTAGAAAAGCGCTATATAAATCCCAGGTATTATTATTATTATTATTATTTCAGGGTTATTTACAGCAGTGGTCCCCAACCACCGGGCCGCGGCCCGGTACCGGTCCCTGGATCGATTGGTACCGGGTCGCACAAGAAATAAAAAAAATAAAAAAATTAATAATAATTATTTTTTTATTTTTATTGTTTTATTAAATCAACATAAAAAACACAAGATACACTTACAATTAGTGCACCAACCCAAAAAACCTCCCTCCCCCATTTACACTCATTCACACTCACTCCCACAAAATGGTTGTTTCTTTCTCTTATTAATATTTCTGGTTCCTACATTATATATCAATATAGATCAATACAGTCTGCAGGGATACAGTCCGTAAGCACGCATGATTGTATTTTTTTATGACAAAAAACAAAAAAAACAAAAAACATATCCCCCCCCCCCCCTCCCCCCGGTCTGTGGGACACATTTTCAAGCGTTGACCGGTCCGCAGTTACAAAAAGGTTGGGGACCACTGATTTACAGGGAAACATCACAATGTTTGAAATCCATACAATTGTATAAAAAAAGTATATATTATGAAATACCATATATTCTAAAATTTTACCAGGCGATTTACCATATTTTGAAATGCAAATGTTGACGCTCCTCTGACCCGCAACATTAGACAAACGCAATAAAGGTGTTTGTGGAATCCCCTGAAGTTGTTTGGTGCTAAATTAACCACAACATTAGCGCCGCATACAACATTATGTCACTACTGGTTCGCCGTTTCCTATAGAAAATGTAAAAAAATCAAACAACGCCTTGTCCATCTGTTGACAGACGTATACTATTCATATTTAGGTAACTTTTACTGCAGATGAGTATCTGCTTTAAATATCGGTTATCAGCCTCCTTGACTACTAACCGTCGCTATCAGCCCTGAAAAAAACATATAGTTCGAACTCTAGCACGTATCTCACCTACCATTTCCTGTGGTGTTTGCAGGCGTGTGGCATGTATAGCAATGGAGAAGACCAAACAGGAACAGCAGGCCAGTTGCACGTGGTTTGGCAAGAAGAAAAAACAGTATAAAGACAAGTACCTGGCCAAGCACAACGCAGGTAAGCCACGTGTTTTCATGTCACATTGCACAGTTTTTCATATAAACAGCAGCATTGGAAGGTACACTTTGTTGTCCTCGATCTCATTTGGGACAATTAAAACAAGTTTGTTGCCATTGCGCAGTTAAATAAGATTGTGCTCTTATGCAGCCAAACATGTCTGTAGTGACCATTGAAGGCAAACGGCCATGACCAACTCACATGTTGAACTTAAAGGAAGAAAACACAAATCGATTGACGTCATAGAAAGTTCATCATAAAAAAGAGGAAACAATTCTATAACAACTCTAACGGACTCTAAATTCCACAGAGTGCGTTTGAGTTGTGGCTGAATCCCAGCTGCAGAGTCGAGGGGGTAGATAGAGTGAGACAGGAAGTATGACACATAAACAAAATAAATCTGTTTGGTTTTCTGAATACACTTTGTGTTGAATATTAGGTTAATAATTACTTATGTTAAAAAGCACAGAAATCTAGAAAAAAAATACAAATCTAAGCAGGTCTTGTGTGAATGTGCTGCATTTTACCACAAGAACTTGTTGGGTATAGTAGCAAAAAAATTGTTCTCAAGTAAGACTGTAATATGACTGAAGTAATAATTACTTGAGGAAGAATAAGAATTCAGTGAAAAAACTACGCAAATACTGACTCACTGATGAATAAATTTTGAGATTTAGTAGCTGTTTTTTACCCTCTTGTGCAGCCTTCAGATTGCCAATACAAACTTACTTTTAAGATCCAAAAGGAATCCGCTCATAAGTCAGCAATGTTTTTTTTCCTCAAAACTTTAAATCTTTCAACTTCAGATCTATCTATTGCTATAAAATGTTTTATGGCCTTTTTGTCAAAAATAACAACTGTTTTTTTTTTTTATAATAAAAAAATGCCAAATATGCAATAGTTCTAAAAATAAGTTGTAGAGTGGAACATTTGAGGTTGGGTAATTTCAGCCTTGAATAGGTCAATAATTTATGACTTTCTGTTGTGGACACCTCCGTTTCTGTCGTATTCCTCTGAATATAGATCTATCACTCTATTCTAAGAAAGCGCAGCTTGGAGATTCGATGTGCACAATTGAATAGCTTAGTTGCTCAGACAGTAATGTGTTTCATAATGGGGAAATACGTTAATGTCTTTTGTTTTCTTTTTAACATTTTAAATCCCGATGTGAGACAAGCACACATGTTTTTTTTATGCATTTTAATGTAAATAAAAGTCTGCGAACAATAGAGCCAGCAGGAGTCACTCTATTCCGCCTAAGGATGTATATACATGCTGTAAGTATATATGTAATGTAGTAACAGGCACATTCATAGTAACATGTAATATTTACGCATTTTGGTCATTTAAGTGTACGCCGGCGGAATAATGTCATAGCTGCATCACAATGTTCGCTTTTTTCTTCACCAACAATACATGGGTGACTTTGTGAGAGACAAGAAACATAATAAAACAATCACTTACTGTACAATGTCTGCTCTTACTGGAATGCTGACTGCTAGGATGATCATATCTTCCTGTTAAGATGAAAGATTATTCATAGTCCTTGCAAATGGTTAAAAAAAGGTGGGTGCAAAATTATTGTCTTTTTAGTTTCCCCTCTTTATGGCCACAACCCAGGTGAGAGCCATGATTTATAATCTAGAATTAACTTTTACAAGCTCAAAGACGATACATCAGCTCACTGGCTGATTATGTCAATATAGGAGCGTAAGCTAATTCCCTCCCTGTGATCAATGCGCCGCTAAAAATAGGTCCTTAACATTAGCGCTTATGACGGTGTGGCGAAGTTGGTAGAGTGGCTGTGCCAGCAATCGGAGTGTTGCTGGTTACTGGGGTTCAATCCCCACCTTCTACCTTCCTAGTCACGTCCGTTGTGTCCTTGGGCAAGACACTTCACCCTTTGCCTCTGATGGCTGCTGGTTAGCGCCTTGCATGGCAGCTCCCGCCATCAGTGTGTGAATGTGTGTGTGAATGGGTAAATGTGGAAATACTGTCAAAGCGCTTTGAGTACCTTGAAGGTAGAAAAGCGCTATACAAGTATAACCCATTTATCATTTATTTATCATAATACTTTGTTAATATTCAGGTCACAAATTGTAAATGGAGTATTGTTGGTGGTTTTTGGATGTTTTTTTTGTGAGTTTTTTGGGCACAATCGAGGAGTTTGCTTTGACTCCATTGTTAGCTGACTTTTATTTAGATTTTTTTAAGAGTTAGAATGCATTAAACAAGACATATGATATTAGTTCTTGTCTCCCATAAGGATTGTGAATGATAGGCAATATTCCCCAAAAAGTGCAGATCCCCTTTAAGCTAGCTATTGTTAGACGATTCATTAGTTTATCAAAGTCAGGTTGTCGGTCACACTTGTTTATTTAATTTTTCACAAAAACAGTCCAGAAATACAATTACACACATCTCAAATAAAAATAAAATAAATATAATAAACTTGGAAAAAAAACATGCATCAGTCAAATAAGGACAGGCAAATATTGACATGAAGCCACATACAACTGCACTGTCTGTGCAGCAATACACAAAAGCAGACAAAAGGCTCATCAATTATCTACCTTTTAATTACTTTTCAATCAGGTTACATATTTTAGAAAAATACCCCATACTTCCTGAATCAATGACGGTGTTCTGATACTTTTGTTTTTTAACGGTAATATTAACCGTTGGGAGTTTTACCGCGGTTATCATTACTAGCGTTTATCGTTACATCCCGAAGTGGCTGCTATTAGAGTATATTAAAAAAAAAAGGGATGCAAAATAGGTGACTGCTGGCTAGGTTACACAGGTAGTTGCGACAGACCAGGTTTGTCACACTACTTTTTTGTGCGAGGTACAATTTAAGCAGCCGCTAACGCAGGTTTGACTGTACTTTAAAACGTGTCCTGTCAAGTCCAGTGTGGCATGTTGCTTCTTCCCTCTGAGACCCTCAGCTCCATCAATGTTACCTTGACTAACTAATGGACTTACTCCCCACTTTGGGTGCAACATTTTTACTGTATGTCCTTTTTATTTGACTGTTTTATTAACCCTTGCCCTCCCGCCCTCTGCCCATGTTTCATGCTGTCTCATACCCAATGACTTGGCTGCATGTAAGTAACTCCAGACGGCTGGCTTCTGTGTTTTCTTTCTCTTCTCTCTGCTATTTATTTTTTTATTTTTTTACCTGTTCTCTCCCTAATGTCTGCTTAGCCTTTGAATGCACATAGTTGTTTCTGTGATCAGTACTACGACAAATAGTAGTGTATTGTTTAGCTTTTATCTGTCTTCTTTGTCTGGATTAGAGTCAATAAGTAAATTTTACAGACTTCCACAGCAGTTGAATATTATTTCTGATGATTTGCATTATCCTGACTAATTTGTGGGACCTTTTCAAGTGGTTCTCTTTTTCTCTGACAGTGTTTGACCAACTAGATCTGGTCACATACGAAGAGGTGGTGAGGCTGCCTTCGTTCAAGAGGAAAACGCTGGTTTTGCTCGGTAAGTCAAGTCTCTGTACAGCATGAATGGGGATTATGACGCCTCTCTCTGTAACTCAGGTGCACACGGAGTTGGCAGGAGGCATATCAAGAACACACTGATCACTAAACACCCCGACCGCTTCGCCTACCCCATCCCTCGTAAGAAACCCCGTTACCATCCCAAAATAATGTTCTCCTTCCTGACCATAAAACTTGGAGATGACCTGTTTCCGTCATGTCCCCTTTAGACACGACTCGGCCTCCGAAGAAGGATGAGGAAAATGGAAAGAACTACTACTTTGTGTCTCACGACCAGATGATGCAGGACATCAGCAACAACGACTACCTAGAGTACGGCAGCCACGAGGATGCCATGTACGGAACCAGGCTGGAGACTATCAGGCAGATCCACACCCAGGGCATGATCTCCATTTTAGATGTTGAGCCACAGGTAAAGTGCACCATACTTTGTGAACATAGGCGTCACCCAGGAGGCGGCTCAACCTCTGATTTGCTTGGACTAGCAGTTACCGTATTTTCCGGACTATAGAGCACACCGGTATATAAGGCGCACTCACAAAATTTAAAATTGTTCTATATATTAACCGCACTGGACTAATAGCTGCAGATATGCAGCCCTTTGAGACACTTGTGATTTAGGGCTATATAAATAAACATTGATTGATTGATTGATTGATATATCCATCCATCCATCCATTTTCTACAGCTTGTATACGTCGTGAAATAAGTTATTTACACATACATTTTCTGCAAATGTTTATTTACATACCTTAATTGTTTGCAAATGGTCTCTGAAACAAGGCAGTAAAACTGCTAAATCAAACAAAACAGAAGTCGTCGTCATGGACCCACTAGCTGCGGAAGCTAGCTCTCCTATCAGCTAAACAGACTCAATAACTCCACAGAGACGTCTTGGTGAATTTACTGAGGAATTTGTGAAACTGGAACAATACAAAGAGAATGCCATTGTAAGTTGATTATACTAACACAGACACTCGTAAATGTGTTTATTAGCTAATGCTGAGGACGCTAGCTTGATTACATTATGACAGCACTTACAAATATGCATGAAAACACTTCTACTGACATCACACTTTGGACCGTTTAGCATGTAAGAATTGTTTTAGTTATATTGTAAAACTTACAAACGTTGCTTGGAGTGATGAATGAAGAATCCATAGGAGTAGAACGCTATTAACAACTTGAAGACGGAATGGCACTTGTACTTCCGGTTAAAAGCTTTAAAACATAAGGGCACTGCAGCGCCTGCAGTGAGCGAACTCCTCCAAAAGATGGCGTCATAGCACAAACAACAACACACCTTTTCAGTGTCTTCGCTTGTTTAAAAAAAAAATATATTTGTATATTTGCGGTCAGTGAAGAAAAATCCATATATTAGACGCACCGCTTTATAAGCCACAGGGTTCAAAGCATAGGAAAAAAGCAGTAGCTTATAGTCCAGAATTTATGGTAATTATCTTAATAATAATGTCAAGAGACTTGATACATTACAGTAGTCAAACCTTTGACTGCTTGTTGATATTTATATAGAAGAAATGCAAGCGAGGACCATTATCTAATGCGAACACACCTTTTTTCACTGGTACTATATTTGTCCTGCATAAAGACTATTTTGTATACATTTTTAGATTGCTTTTATAGTTCTGCAGATCTAACAATTACGGGTGGGTGATAAAACAATATTAATATATATCGCGATAGACACAAAATCGATATCAATAAAAAAATGCGTTCGATAAACAGTGACGAGAATTTTTTTTGATTCTGCGTTGGAAGAAACCGGATGTTGCAAAGCAAGGTTGGTTGCGCAAACAAAGGCACTCGCTGTCTGGTAATCGAGCAATGCAGGAAGTGATCACTGATCAGTGGGAGTGACACGCTAACAGCCAATCAGGTAACAGTATCAAGTATCACGTTTGGTTGTGCCATCTTGTTGACCCGCGGTAGATTTTATTGGAGTGAGAAGAGAAACTAAAAATGAGTGTTGGAGAGAGCGAATAAATTGTCAAAAAAAACAGGAAACGTTTTCGTTTTTTTTTTAATAACGGACTTTAGTCAGACCAATGTGGACTGTAAATTATGCAAAACGGTCGTCCCCACCAATAATGTTAACACCACATCACTTTATCTTAGCTCACCCTTTAGAGCACAGCTGCAACTTCCTGGCACTGAACCTGCAGAAATAGTTCTTCTCAGCTTTCTCTATGTTTACATTTTCACACTATGCACTATTTTGTTACACTTTATTAAACATTTCTTACATATTCTAATTTTTGCACCTTAATTTTAGGGGGTTATTGTTAAGTGTTCAATGTGATTTTAGAATTTTTCTATGGTTTTATTGACATTTTCTTAGCCTTTGATAGCTGAGGGGATTATAATCAGAAGAAGGTTACATTTTTAATAACAATGTTTACATTTAATATGTTTTTCTCCTAAACCATATTTTCGATAGGTGATAAAAATATTGACCTATATAAACACTAATATGATACAGTTTTCAGCCCAGCCATACCAACAATGTTTTAGTGTTTTGTAAGTGCGTTACATAAAAATAAATCAGCTGACATTGCATTGCAACATGAAGCAGTAATAAAATGTCTCACTCGTTGCACAGGCCTCACTAAATATAAACAATTTAGGAGCAATAAAATCAAAGGTTGCACAAAAATGAGCTCAATGTAATATTAAAACTTTTACTATCCGTCTCTTTTCCCCCGTTCCAGGCATTAAAGATCCTCAGGACAGCTGAGTTTGCTCCCTTTGTCGTCTTCATCGCAGCTCCCACTCTCACGCCGGGCATGACAGAGGTACAGGAGGTATTTTTCGCCTGTCTTTTACTTCTGCACTCTACTTGGTGTTTGTGTGTGCTGTGTTTCCCGCAGAGTGGCAATCGGGCGTATCAAGATGACGTTATCCGGAAATTTGCATAATTGGCTATGACACATGTATATTTTTTAAAAGGTTAAAGAAACACATATATTTAAAGACAAACCTTTGTGTTATTGACAATCAATTAACAAACAATCTTGTTACCTTGTATTGTTTTGCTCTTTTTCCATATTTAATATTGATTTAATTACTACAAACATTCAACTTGAGTTGTTTATTAATAGTCATCACAATAAAGTTAATGTAAAACTAAGCACACAAAGAAAATTACATTATTATAGACATACATGTAAGAATAATGTTAAATTGACGATACGGAAAAAAAGCAACACAACCTTAAAGGATGAAGTTTGGCACTTGTGCCGCCAGCTTAATGCTAACATACAATGGACGATCCAGGCTAACGGAAATTAGCATCACAATCATTTTAACTTGTACAAATGTTTAACAAGTTATATTTTAATATAATATAATTGAAATAAAACCGCAAATACATTTTACTTACAGACATACCAAACTCTGTAGAAACTAATATTGATTGCCTACTTTGTACTATTTGGCCTCAAACTCTAATTTCAAACAAATCGTCAATGTTATGTGGGATGGGTTTATTCCAGGTGACGAGGCAAGGCGTTACCTAATGCCAAATAAAAAATATATGTATATTTTTTGCCATTGTTTAAATTTGTAATTAACTCATGGGAAACACCCTTTGTGTGCTCACTAACTCCTTTCATACAGTGTCTGTGTTTATAAACGGTCCATGTTTCCCCTTTCCTCAAGGTATTTATCACCTGCACTTCATTCTTTAAGCATGTTTGTCTTTTCTTTGGCATGCCTTTTTTCATTTGCACTGGAGGTTCCCAAGTGGTGTCGGAAACTGCCTGTAAGTAATAAGCGCGTGTTGTTGATGTTGTGTAACGTGAAATTCTAAGTGCCCTCTTTTAGTCCTTGTTAGTCACCTGAAAATCAATCTCCTCCGTCTACACACAGGCGGACTAGCACGTCTCTACTACAGTGGATCAGGGTTAATTTTTGCCTCATTCCTCACTTAAAGGGGTCATATTACGATTTTTTTCCCTACATTTTAAACACTTCATTTTGTCTACATAACATGTAATGGTGGTTCTTTGGTGAAAAATGTGCATAGATTTTGTCTTACAGACCGATTTGTAAACCATATTTTTGCTCCCTTTGAGAGGCGGCGTTGTTAGATGCCAAATAGCCCCTTCATGCTCCGTGAGCATTCACCCACGCCCGGTAGAAATGTTTTGTCGTTTTTTAGCTTTCTTGCTTTTATTGTGCATTTAGACATCGATGACTGGCACCAATCATTTGTTTTAAATTACTTTAATCACAACATAACATTCCAGATAAAGCGAGATTATCAGGTTCACCATGTTTTATTGTCGGCGCGATAAGGAGACTATATGCGGGCAAACGAGAGAAAGGATCGAAGCAAAAGCCAGCCATGCTGCAGGTCTGTAACTTTACACTAAGTTTACACTTCTACGGAGTCTGTATCTCTCCAATGTTAAATCTTGGACATATGCATGTGTATATTGACAGTAAAATGCTTTTCTGTTTTATATCATGTTATATCTGCTGCTGTTTTGAACACTTGTAAACAAAAGAGGCTCAAGTCGGCTGCAGTAAACCACACTTCAAGCGACATTGCGAATGTAACAACAGATTATATTACTATCTGGTCCGTTACCAAACACAGTAAGCACTGATCCAATTAACAGTAGTTTTTAGGGATATTATTATTCATTTTGCAGCACATTAGAAGGTTAACCTAGCTACACAACAAATCGAGCTAATATTGATAACTTATCATTCACACATTCAACATGTTTTATATTCTAGTTTCTTCAAAATAGCCACCCTTTGCTCTGATTACTGCTTTGCACACTCTTGACATTCTCTCCATGGACTTCAAGAGGTAGTCACCTGAAATGGTTTTCACTTCACAGGTGTGCTTGAATCTCATCAAGTGAATGTCAAGAGTGTGCAAAGCAGTAATCAGAGCAAATGGTGGCTATTTTGAAGAAACTAGAATATAAAACAGGTTTTCAGTTAAGTACACATAATGATATTATTTTTCATTTTGCCGCACATTAGAAGGTTAACCTAGCTACACAACAAATTGAGCTAACATTGCAAACTTATCATTCACACATTTCTTTTTGTGAATATCAAAAGTTGAAAATTAGGCACTTTTTGACTTTAGATGAGGCTGAAAGTTTGTGTAGTGACTTGAGCTTTTGAAAGCAACCAGTAACAGGCCATTTTTGGCCTTCTTCTCGTACCTCGTTTGGACTACAAATGCTCGAACGATAAATAAAATGGCGGATTCACACAAAGATCTTTGGGTTAGCCTTCACCATATGCGGAGATATTAGCAGATGTCACGGGTCGGAATAACGTCACAGGACTGACAAATTCCAAACGGCTCCTTTGGAGGAAGTGTGAATAAGGCAAGATTGTTTTATGAATATCTCCACACGGTTTGATTTAAAATGTATGCAGATCCCAAACACACCAGTAAGCCGGTATCAATAGGTTAGAACAGGGGTGCCCACACTTTTTCTGCAGGCGATCTACTTTTCAATTGACCAAGTCGAGGTGATCTACCTCATTCATATTTATATAATTTATATGCATTTATTTATGAAAGAGACATTTTTGTTAACAAGTTAAAGGTGTTTAATGGTAATACAAGCATGTTTAACACATATAGATTATTTTCTTTCATGAAGACAAGAATATAAGTTACCTGATTCTGAAGACTTGCATTGATTGGAATCAGACAGTCGTGCTGAAAACGTCTGCATTTTCAAATCGAGGAGATAAAAATCCTCCTTTCTGTCCAACTCTTATTTAAATTTTCCTGAGGAAACTCTCCTGAAGGAATCAATAAAGTACAATCTATCTATCTATCTATCTATCTATCTATCTATCTATCTATCTATCTATCTATCTATCTATCTATCTATCTATCTATCTATCTATCTATCTATCTATCTATCTACACTACCGTTCAAAAGTTTGGGGTCACCCAAACAATTTTGTGGAATAGCCTTCATTTCTAAGAACAAGAATAGACTGTCGAGTTTCAGATAAAAGTTCTCTTTTTCTGGCCATTTTGAGCGTTTAATTGACCCCACAAATGTGATGCTCCAGAAACTCAATCTGCTCAAAAGAAGGTCAGTTTTGTAGCTTCTGTAACGAGCTAAACTGTTTTCAGATGTGTGAACATGATTGCACAAGGGTTTTCTAATCATCAATTAGCCTTCTGAGCCAATGAGCAAACACATTGTACCATTGGAACACTGGAGTGATAGTTGTTGGAAATGGGCCTCTATACACCTACGTAGATATTGCACCAAAAACCAGAAATTTGCTGCTAGAATAGTCATTTACCACATTAGCAATGTATAGAGTGTATTTCTTTAAAGTTAAGACTAGTTTAAAGTTATCTTCATTGAAAAGTACAGTGCTTTTCCTTAAAAAATAAGGACATTTCAATGTGACCCCAAACTTTTGAACGGTAGTGTATCTATCTATCTATCTATCAAATACCACATGAAAGTGGTTGGTTTTTGGCATCTTATTTGTCCAGCTTCCTTACTCGTTTTTATACACTTTACAAGAAATACATTGGCGGCAAATTCTGTAGCTTCCCAGCCTCTGCACGCCAGCTTTCTGAAACTCTTATTTTGTTAGCGCAGGCAGGATGAAGCAGGGCTTTTATTCTGAAGACAGGAACTGTGCAGACGGTCTTTAGAGTTTTGACAGCAGGTACGGTGCGAGAGTCTGTTGAAATAAACAGTGTTTCTCGCCTTCCTGTCGGCCATTTTTTCTTAATAATGAGCTCTCAGCAGCCAGCGTCATCTCAGAAGACCCTCGGGTGCCGTGAATGCCAATCAAGTGACGAAAGTGACGTCTTAGTGAAGATTGATGATCAGTCATTTTTAGGTCTTTTTTTTTTTTTAATGCCTGGCTGACGATCGACTGGTAGCTCGCGATCGACGTAATGGGCACCCCTGGGTTAGAAAATGTGGTTTTGCATAATAGGTCCCCTTTAAACCGTGAGTAAGTCCGAAAGAGAAAGAGATGATACAGTATTATCTGCTCACAGATGCTGAGCACACTGCAGCTCGTCCTGGATAGTCCCATTTGTTAATGCTTCAAGGTTCTCACAGGAATGAGGCAAAAATAGGACCTTACCCGCTGCACCTACTGCCATTCGTTAACGTGTCGGGTGTTTGTGTGTTTCGTCAGGACGACTCCCTGCAGCGGCTCCAGCAAGAGTCGGAGATGCTGCAGCTGACGTACGCGCACTACTTTGACCAGACCATCATCAACAACGAGATAGACGACACATTGCGCCTGCTGGAGGAGTCCGTGGAGCTGGCGTGCAACACCCCTCAGTGGGTGCCGGTGTCCTGGGTGTACTAAAACCTCCTGAACGCAAAGGTGCCACCACCTGGAATGTCGTATGATCAGAATCCTGTGTTTGTGTCGATGAAGTGTGGCGCTAAAAAGACAAGAAACAACCGCGCCACTTCACGAAGGGTCCACCCCTGGCCCTTTTTATCTTTTAACGGTCTTGCAGGCCTTAATGTGTACATATATACATATCTATCTGCAATGATATAAATGATACAAAAAAAAAAACATGTTAAGTGAATACAGTTCTGTCTTACATAGTTGAAGGCTAGGAGGGGCGTGTTCTATATTTTGTACTTTTCTTTTCTAAGTGATGGACGACTGCTAACACCGACAAGGCAATAGCACGCATGACCTGAAGCGGGTGGAAGTGTGTCCGAACCAGCTGAACTTTCAAGCACATAGGAAGCTGCCACAGTGGGCACAAGTCGCTGGACTCCAAACGCAACAAACAACGAAAAAAGCACAGGAAACTTGGCAGTTTCGTTCTCCCAACCTCTTATTTATTCCACCATTTTGTTGAAAGGGGACCACAGTCTGTCGACGCCGCTAGACCCTCCCCGCCACCCCCCCAACCGACGATCGTCTTTGTTTACATCGGAATTTGCACAAAAAGGACTATGAAGAACACGTGTACTGCATCTTGTCGGCTCATAGTTTTTGGTTTGTGTTCGAGCGCCGACTGTGATCCTGGAGGTACGGAACATCGCAAAGAGAACATTTAAAATAAGAACGATCTTCCTTAGTGAGGCATGGGGACGACGTGGGGGTGTAACGATTATCGGTACGATGATGGACTTCCCGATGGTAAGCATTAGTGTTTCAAATTGTAATTGATGGCCAGTGGTGTTGGGCTTTGTGGTGAAATATATACAGTACAGGCCAAAAGACTATTTACATTGTAGATTGTCACTGAAGGCATCAAAACTATGAATGAACACGTGGAGTTATGTACTTAACAAAAAAAAAAGTGAAATAACTGAAAATATGTTTTATATTCTATTTTATTCAAAATAGCCACCCTTTGCTCTGATTACTGCTTTGCACACTCTTGGCATTCTCTCGATGAGCTTCAAGAGGTCGTCCCCTGAAATGGTTTTCACTTCGCATGTGTGCTTGAAGCTCATCGAGAGAATGCCAAGAGTGTGCAAAGCAGTAATCAGAGCAAAGGATGGCTATTTTGAAGGAACTAGAATATAAAACATGTTTTCAGTTATTTCTCCTTTCAGGGGTGGCCAAACATTTTTCCCACAGACGGACAAATTAAAGGATGCATTTTGCTAGGTTTCACCTTCAAAACAGTAGAATTTATGTATATTTTTCCAAAGAACTTGAAAATGCAATTTTGGTAGGAATTTCTTGTGAATGCTGAAGAGTCAAAGCCGAATGGAAATGCTAACAGTTAGCGCGAAGGCCAGATAGCGTCATGTAACAAAAACTATGTGCTACAAAAGCTTGCATGCTAACATGCTACAAATACCATGCTTACAGTCAACATTAGTGAAATACCACTATATATGACACTAAAGTCTACTGTATACCTGCTAAATTAGCTTAAAATTTTTTTAGCGTGCTAATGTTAGCATGCTAAAATGCTAACTGTTACATGCGTCAAGTATCAAAATATATTACGGAAGTGTGTATCTGGGGGGGAAAAATGTTTTAAAATGCTAGCCTGCTTACGTTAGCATGCACCAAGTACCAAACTAGAAAGGAGGTCTATTCCTACAAAATTAGCTTAAATAACACCAAGCATACTAATGTTAGCATGCTAAAATGCTAACTGTTACATGCGTCCAGGTATCAAAATATATTACAGAGGTGTGTATCTGGGGGGAAAAATGTTTTTTAAAATGCTAGCATGCTTATGTTAGCATGCATCAAGTACCAAACTAGAACTGAGGTCTATTCCTACAAAATTAGCTTAACAAAAAAAAGCGTACTAATGTTAGCACGCTAACAGGTATCATTTCTCAAGTAGCAAAATGTTTGTAGCTGAGATCTGTACCTGCGAAATGAGCAAAAAAAAGCCAGCATGCTAATATTAGAATGCTAACAATTTTGCCGCGGTCTGTTAAAAATATTAGCACTTTGGACACCACTGAGCTCGATTGTGCCAACAACGTGCTTTATCACGATACAAAATCTATCGACGTCTATTTGCGACACTTTGAAAAATTTCTGCGATCCTGCCCATTTCCTGGCAAGGCAGTTAGCGCGCAAAATGCTATCTAGCTTAAATGCTAACTTGAATATAAGACATCTTAAAAATAAACCTGGTGAAAGATTTATAGAAGTACTTTTTGAGCACATCCAGTGATAATGATAACCGTGATAGGAAGTTTTAATATCGTTACATCCCTAGAAGACGTCCGTAACATCTATGCACACCCCTGTCTCTCTTTGGAAGATGATCACGGCCATTGTTTATCACTACACTGATACTCCTAGTGTAGTACTTCATGTAGGTTGGACCCATCCAATGTTAGCGCTGATTCTTATTTTTCTTTTTTTCTTTTGTTACTTGACAGTCGTGCTAAAACAAATGACAAGTATTCTTGTTTGGAGGGTGAATCGAAGAAGAAGAAAAAAAAAAAATCCCAGATTTTGTGTGTAATTGTTTCAATGGTGCGTACGTCAAACTTGAGTGAACTACAAAGAGCCAGTGTTGAATAATGTTGAAAAAGATGCTCGGTGTGTAACACAATGTTGGCGCTTTACCAGAAGTAGCACAACGCTGCCTCGTCATCACGATTCTTTGTTAGAGTGCGGTTGGTTTTCTGTGCCTCTTCATGTAAAGTGTTCTCAAATCAAGTTGTGTATAAACGACTTCTGTAAATGTCCAAAACAGCTCTTGTGTATGACATGTCCTTTTGTTTTGTCATTTTGTACAGAAAAAAAAAAATACATATCTTGAATTGAATGTAAAAGTATAGAGATGTCTTCCTCGTTAGGGATGCAGACGTCCATGTTGACGCAGAAGAGAGCGGCGGGAGTGGTCAGTATGTTAACTATGTACAGTAGAACCTCTGATTTGTTCATATTTTATTTTTCCTTTCATAGGAAACTGTGACGAGCAGATGAAGCTGCTGCTTGTGCCTGGTAGGTGAGTCTCTTCACACCAACAAGGTCACGATTTCATCGAATTCTTGGGGTGACGATTCGATTCGGAATAAATTGTCGATATTGCCACGATCCTCGCAATGTATTATTTGGTATAGTAATTATATTTTCAAAACATATCGCAAAACCTTTAGACCAGGGGTGTCAAACTCATTTTAGATGGGGGGCCACATGGAGACAAATCTACTCCCAAGTGCTCCGGACTGGTAAAATCACGGCACGATAACTTAAAAATAAAGACAACTTCAGATTGTTTTCTTTGTTTAAAAATAGAACCAGCACATTCTGAAAACGTACAAATCATGTTTTTTTTTACATTTACATTCTATCTTTATTTGTCGTTATTTATACTTTCTAAATAAATTATGTGATAATGTTTATCAGTCAACTCATTCGTGTTAATTTTCAATCTATCAAGATACAAACTTATCAAAATCAAATAACAGAATGCAATTTATGTAATTTGCTCATTTTCCTCGACTAGTGCACTAACGTGGTTTATTTTATTTGTTATACATATGTAGCATCATCTACAAAGATACAAAGCATTGCTATTGTGACATCCAGTGGACACATATAGAACAGCAGTTTCTTTCATTCAAAAATTCCTGCTCATTTTTTTATACTTGGCAAACTCATCCCGCGGGCCGGATAAAACCTGTTTGACACCCCTGCTTTAGACAAATGACGTACGTATACTGTATGTGCGGCAAGTTCGGGTGTGAATCTTTGGGCACCAAACGATTCGAACCAGTTCCGATTCCTCGGGTGACAATTAACTCAATCGATTCTTGATTGAACATGATTCTCGATTCAAACCGATTTTCGCAATAATTTTAATGAAACTTTTTCATTAAACAGCTCCTTCTGGTTGCATGGAAATGGCCCAAAAAAATCTACTTTTAAACAAGACATACTATGTTTTAGGTTATGTTCTTACAAAGCCCACAAATGAATTATATCCCTTTAAAAAAAATATAACAATGTTACGATTAGTGTTTTACGCTGCCGATTCTGATATGATAAACCATGAGTGAGATCAGCTGATACTAGAGATGTCCAATAATTTCGGCCTGCCGATAAATGCTTTAAAATGTAATATCGGATATTATCGGTATCGGTTTATTTATTATTGGTATCGTTTTTTTGTTGTTTAAAAAAAAAATGAAATCAACATAAAAAAACACAAGATACACTTACAATTAGTGCACCAACCCAAAAACCTCCCTCCCTCATTCACACAAAAGGGTTGTTTCTTTCTGTTATTAATATTCTGGTTCCTACATTATATATCAATACAGTCTGCAAGGGATACAGTCCGTAAGCACACATGATTGTGCGTGCTGCTGGTCCACTAATAGTACTAACCTTTAACAGTTAATTTTACTAATTTTCATTAATTACTAGTTTCTATGTAACTGTTTTTATATTGTTTTACTTTCTTTTTTATTCAAGAAAATATTTTTAATTTATTTATCTTATTTTATTTTTTAAAAAGGACCTTATCTTCACCATACCTGGTTGTCCAAATTAGGCATAATAACGTGTTAATTCCACGACTGTATACATCGTTATCGGTTGATATCGGTATCGGTAATTAAGAGTTGGACAATATCGGAATATCGGATATCGGCAAAAAAGCCATTATCGGGCATCCCTAGCTGATACCAATCACATGTATTAACTGTACATTGTTCAATGTAATGGTGAGTGCTATTGACAGTGTAACAATATCAACACACTATTTAAACAATAACCAAACAAAAGTAAAAACTACTATCTACTACTCTTTTATATCGTTTGGTTTTGACCTCAAAGTGCGCGTAGGACTTTATAAAGTTGCCTGTAAATTGTGTTTACACATGCTCATTCCAGCATTCCGGAAGTGTCTCGCTCTGTCACGTGATTGCAACCCGGCAAAAATGACAAGCATCATTTCCTCGAAAATACTGCCATTAAGTTAAACTAATGTGTAATAGCAATAATGTAGTGTATCTAGCCTCCTATAATAAGTTCAAAACCTTTTTTTAAAATGTTTTTTTCCTAATCAAAATAGTGCTTTAATGATATGGACTAGCAGAACACAGGAAGTGACGTCAAACAATTTCTACTCTGGCGCCGAACTGTTTTTTTTTAAATGTTTGATCAAATACCATATTTGATGGCTTCTCTGCCATCCTCAAAATCTTGAAAATATATTTTAACAGTCTTCTCCAGTATTAAATCAACACATTTCACACGAGAACTGTTTCACTGCATTTGTCCTGGGTGGAAGTGTAGGAAGACAAAGTGTCCACTAGATGGCAGTGCTTCACTTGTATGGTTGCTTTTTTGATTAAGAGCCACGTCAACATAATCCTAATAAAGTGGCATTTACAAGCGTGGTCTTGTAAATACGGTTCCAGATTTAAAAACAATGAGTACATTTATTGATTATCGGTGTTAAACACCAATACGCATTGAATGTTTTATTACGGCGAAATGCAAGTGGGACACTTCATAGAAGTATTAGGACACCACCAGGACAGGTAAGCTAATATGGATTAATACATGTTAATAACATAAACATATAAAACGTTAACATAAAAATGATAAAACATTAAAATAAAAACTATGATAGACAATAAAAATATGCAGTACAAACGTAGCACTAACAAAAAGGACGTCAGTTTGGGGATATGTTGACGAGGTGGGGGGCGGGTTATGAATAATAAACATGAACAAAAACCAAAAAACGTTAACATTTAAACTATAATAGACAAAAACAATTGCAGCACAAACTAATGGGATGTCAGTTTGGGGACATTTTGATGAGGTGGAGGGCTGGTTATGAACAATAAACGTTAATTACATAAAAACTATTAATAGGAAAAAACAATTGCAGCACAAACTAATGGTACGTCAGTTTGGGGACACTTTGACAAGGTGGGAGGGGCTTGATGACATCACTAGTCAGGAAATATATTTTTGAATAACTTCAGAACTAACCGGCACAAACGAAAGTTTTAACAGCACAAACGTAGTACACACAAGTGGCAGTGGTATTTTAATCTTTGCAATGACAGCAAAAAATATATTTTGACAAGGCGGGGGTGAGCTGGTTATGAATAATAAACACATTGTAAAACGTTAACATAAAAACTATTAAATGTACATAAAAAACTATTAGCAAAAAATAAATTGCAGCACAAACAAATGGGATGTTTGTTTGAGGACATTTCAACAAGGGGGTGGGCTGGTTGTGAATAATAAACAATAATAAAAACTTTAACGCGTTAATAACATAAAAACTATAAAACATGAACATAAAAAGTATGATAGACCACAAAAATGTGCATTACAAACGTAGTACTAACAAAAGGGACGTCAGTTTGGGGACATTTTGACGAGATGGGGATCTGCTTATGAATAATAAACATTAAAAACATGAACACTATGATAATTAGACAAAAAAAATTGCAGCACAAATGTTTGGAACAAGTTTGGGGACATTTTGACAAGGTGGGGGGGGCTGGTTAGGAATAAATGTTAACATAAAAACTAAAACTTTAACATAAAAAAAAAAACTATAATAGACAATAAAAATTGCAGCACAAATGAATGGAATGTTTGTTTGGGGACATTTTGACATGGTCGGGGCGGGGTGGGCTGGTTATGAATAATAAACGTTCGTTAAATAAAAACTATACAACGTTAACATTAAAACTATTATAATTAGACACAAATATTTGCAGCACAAACGCCTGGAACAATTTTTATATTTTAAAACGGTGGTTATGAACAATAAACGTTAACATATAAACTATAAAACGTTCATATGTAAACTATAATAGTTGGACAAAATTTTTTGCAGCACAAACTCATGAAACGTCATTTTGGGGAGATTTTGACAAGGTGTGGTGGGGCTGGATGAGATCACTTGTCAGAAAACGGCACAAACGAAAATGTTTACAGCACAAACAAATGGCAATTTGCAACGTCAAGGAGGGCACCTTCACACAGGTGGTGAAACAGTCATTTGACAGTGCCCGCTGGAAGAAGTATCTCCAACAACCCAAAATTAATGTTTTTGCTTGCAGTAATCAATATATTAGAAATAAATAAATACATATGATCGGAATGAAAAGTGTTTCTACTCCAGAAAAATAAGCAACTCCAAAAAGAATGTTGCATTAAAACTAATGTGACAAGTAGAATTGTTTTTAAAAAGTAAATGTAGTGTGGTACTCTCCTAACCCAGGGGTCGGCAACCCGCGGCTCCGGAGCCGCATGCGGCTCCTTGACCACTCTGATGTGGCTCAGCTGCATACTTGCCGACCCCCCCAATTTTCCCAGGAGACTTATGGATCTCAGTGTCTCTCATAGATAACTCCCAGGGAAAAAAATAATCCCATTTACACTCTAATTACTAAATAAAGGGCGTGCCCTAATTGCACTGCAGTAATTGTCCTCTATAGCATTTACATACAGCGTGCCAGTCCAGCCACATGTTGCATGTTGTTATTACTTGCACACACAGGAGACAGCAAAGCATACTTACTCATCAGCCACACAGCTTACACTGACGGTAGCCGTATAAAACAACTTTAACATTGTTACGTTACAAATATGCGCCACACCAAAAAAGAATGAAAAACACATTTCTGGGGAACATCCCACCGTAACACAACACAACCATTACCCAGAATCCCATGCAGCCCTAACTCTTCCGGTCTACATTATACACCCCCGCTACCACCAAATCCCCCCACACATCACCCCCCCCTCTCCGTGCATTGGTTGAGCGGGAGAGTTAGGGCTGCATGGGATTCTGGGTATTGGTACCGTCAGTGTAAGATGTGTGGCTGCTGACTTAGTACGCCTTGCTGTCACTTACTTGAGCAAGCGGAAACTTCATTCTACGTGCGGTCGAGCAGGTACACTGTTAGGGCAGCCTGTAGAGGGCGCCAAATGCAGTGTCGTCACGCTCTGATATTCAGGAGTCTCCCGGGAAAAATGAGAGGGTTGGCAAGTATGACGCTATCAAGCGCCATTCATTCAAAACTCGCAGGCTGCACTAACATCAAATTTCCACATTAAAGTGCGTGCCGGTGCGTGTGTCGGAGACCCCTGGTTAACATAGCAGAAAGCATTTAAGCTTTGTATGCGGTGTTTTTCATTTTAAAATTAAAAATATTTTTTGTGGCTCCCATTACTTTCTTTAATTTGTGAAACTTGCCAAAATGGCTCTTTGAGTGGTAAAGGTTGCCGACCCCTGTCCTAACCTGACTCTCGCCAGATCCTTGTAGGTCGCTGAGCTCCACACAAGGATCTGGGACCTCTCAATAGGAGATGTATTTTACAAGGCGTGGCCTTGTAAACAAAATAATTGCATGTGATTGGATAAACCACTTGTCCGTTATCTTGAATGACGTGCTACTTCAACCACTCACATCCAAATCAACCCGTGACGCTGATGAGAGCGACGCTGGGAAATCCAAAACAGAACAGCCGACATATTGGATAACGCCAGAGCGAAAAGTTGGACAACTTTTACTGAAACAACGCAACAATGTCAGTAGATTGATGGATTGGACAAAACAGTTGCAATAGCAGGATCACTACGTCACATCTTTGAAATCCCGCCCGGCGATCCTGTTAGGTTCATTATTTCTTGAATGAGTTTGCATTGCCCTCGATCCCAGATCCTTGTGTGGAGCTTGGCGAACTACATACTATTTACCTGTGTGATGGTAAATAACTCAGGAAGCATAAACCATACAATATGTGAAACATACATACAGTATATAAGAGAGGAGAAAGGTTACACACGACTCTTCTTTCACACACAAATGACTCGGATGGTGTTTTTTAATTTTTTTTAATGAATAACATCTGTTTTCATGTACATTGCATATACATGATAGAAAACAAACAAAGAGAAGAGACCACTGGCTCTGCGCTGTAGTGAAAGTGCCTGGGATTCATTGTGTGCTATATATTTGTCATTTTTACTCCTCTTCATCACAGCCGTGTCACCACAAATATCCACTGTGAAAAGAAAAAAAAGGGGCGTCCTCTTCCAACAAGGTGACTTTTGAACTCCCCCCATAATGCTCGATTGTCTTCTTCCAAGTCTTCATCTTTGTATGTTTTAGTCATGTGTGCACGACCGCCATCCTTTCTGCTTTTTTATCATTCAAACAGTTGACCGCTAAAGACAAAATATATCTGTCCCGTTGTTGCATTTTAGTGAGAAAGATGACAAAAGCAGGAAATAGAGAACAATAACTAAAACAACTTTCACTTTAATCCAGGCTGAATCCCAATTCTCCCCGTGGACCTTCTTAGCCTTCGCCCTCGGTCTTGTGCGTTCACGTCCAGCAAGTGGTGTCCAAATTGTCTTTTAGGGTTAAGAGAAGGTTTAATTGCTGATTTTTATGGTAATGACACTCTTGTTTTTATCAGGTATTCAATCATTTGTTATGTTACGGAAACATTGCCAGGTTTTGGATTTTGTTTGACTAAAGCTCATAATGCGAGCTAGCTAACGCAGCAGTCGCTAGTAAACGAGCAGCAATTACACTTCAATACAATTGACTACATGTCATGAATGATTAGACAGCTAATCTACTTTCAGAAATTACATTTGCCATGTTAAGAATGCTTTTATTTTAAAACCACTAGTCATACAAGGTAGCTAACGCAGCTGTAGCTAGTAAACTACAATGTCAGACAACTCGCAAACAGACTTGTTTTAAAATCACTTGTTTTAGGAGCTAGCTAACAAGAAAACTACAATGTCAGACTAGCAGCAAACTGACCTTACTACAATTTACTACATTTCATGAAAGATTAGACAATTTGTTTTTGGAATTTACATTAGCCGTGTTTAGAATGTTGTTTTTTATTTTAAAGTCGCTTGACTTGGGAGCTAGCTAACACAGCTGTAGCTAGCAAACTACAAAAGTCATACTAGCAAAACATGAACTTTACCACAATTAACCACATTTCATGAATGATTAGACAGAAAATCTGCTTTTAAGAATTTACACAAGCCATGTTTAAATCTTTTTCTTTTAAAACCATTTGTTTTAAGAACTAGCTAACGCGACTTTAGCAAAAAACAAACAAACGACAATGTCAGACTAGCAGCAAACTGGCTTCACTACAATTTTACTACATTTCATGAAAGATTAGGCAGTTAATTTGTTTTCGGAATTTACATTAGTCGTGTTTAGAATGTTATTTTAATTTTAAAATCGCTTGTCTTGGGAGCTAGCTAACACAGCTGTAGCTAGCAAACTACAAATGTCATACTAGCAAAACATGGAGTTTACTACAATTAACCACATTTCATGAATGATTAGACAGAAAATCTGCTTTTAAGAATTTACACAAGCCATGTTTAAATCTTTTTCTTTTAAAACCATTTGTTTTAAGAACTAGCTAACGCGACTTTAGCAAAAAACAAACAAACGACAATGTCAGACTAGCAGCAAACTGGCTTCACTACAATTTTACTACATTTCATGAAAGATTAGGCAGTTAATTTGTTTTCGGAATTTACATTAGTCGTGTTTAGAATGTTATTTTACTTTTAAAATCGCTTGTCTTGGGAGCTAGCTAACACAGCTGTAGCTAGCAAACTACAAATGTCATACTAGCAAAACATGGAGTTTACTACAATTAACCACATTTCATGAATGATTACACAGAAAATCTGCTTTTAAGAATTTACACAAGCCATGTTTGGAATCTTTTTCTTTTAAAATCACTTGTTTTAGGAGCTAGCTAACGCGACTTTAGCAAAAAAAACAAAAACAAACTACAATGTCAGAGTAGCAGCAAACTGGCTTCACTACAATTTTACTACATTTCATGAAAGATTAGGCAGTTAATTTGTTTTCGGAATTTACATTAGTCGTGTTTAGAATGTTATTTTAATTTTAAAATCGCTTGTCTTGGGAGCTAGCTAACACAGCTGTAGCTAGCAAACTACAAATGTCATACTAGCAAAACATGGAGTTTACCACAATTAACCACATTTCATGAATGATTACACAGAAAATCTGCTTTTAAGAATTTACACAAGCCATGTTTGGAATCTTTTTCTTTTAAAATCACTTGTTTTAGGAGCTAGCTAACGCGACTTTAGCAAAAAAAAAAAAAAACAAACTACAATGTCAGACTAGCAGCAAACTGGCTTCACTACAATTTTACTACATTTCATGAAAGATTAGACAGTTAATTTGTTTTCGGAATTTACATTAGTCGTGTTTAGAATGTTATTTTAATTTTAAAATCGCTTGTCTTGGGAGCTAGCTAACACAGCTGTAGCTAGCAAACTACAAATGTCATACTAGATAAAACATGGAGTTTACTACAATTAACCACATTTCATGAATGATTACACAGAAAATCTGCTTTTAAGAATTTACACAAGCCATGTTTGGAATCTTTTTCTTTTAAAATCACTTGTTTTAGGAGCTAGCTAACGCGACTTTAGCAAAAAAACAAAAACAAACTACAATGTCAGACTAGCAGCAAACTGGCTTCACTACAATTTTACTACATTTCATGAAAGATTAGGCAGTTAATTTGTTTTCGGAATTTACATTAGTCGTGTTTAGAATGTTATTTTAATTTTAAAATCGCTTGTCTTGGGAGCTAGCTAACACAGCTGTAGCTAGCAAACTACAAATGTCATACTAGCAAAACATGGAGTTTACCACAATTAACCACATTTCATGAATGATTACACAGAAAATCTGCTTTTAAGAATTTACACAAGCCATGTTTGGAATCTTTTTCTTTTAAAATCACTTGTTTTAGGAACTAGCTAACGCAACTTTAGCAAAAAAAACAAACAAACAAACTACAATGTCAGAGTAGCAGCAAACTGCGCTTCCCTACAATTTTACTACATTTCATGAAAGATTAGGCAGTTAATTTGTTTTCGGAATTTACATTAGTCGTGTTTAGAATGTTATTTTAATTTTAAAATCGCTTGTCTTGGGAGCTAGCTAACACAGCTGTAGCTAGCAAACTACAAATGTCATAATAGCAAAACATGGACTTTACTATAATTAACCACATTTCATGAATGATTAGACTGATAATCTGCTTTTAGGAATTTACACAAACCATAATTGGAATCTTTTTCTCTGAAAATAATTTGTTTTAGGAGCTAGCTAATGCAACTTTAACAAGAAAACTACAATGTCACATTAGCAGCAAACTGACTTCACTACAATTTTACTACATTTCATGAAAGATTAGACAGTTAATTTGTTTTCGGAATTTACATTAGTCGTGTTTAGAATATTATTTTAATTTTAAAATCGCTGGTCTTGGGAGCTAGCTAACACAGCTGTAGCTAGCAAACTACAAATGTCATAATAGCAAAACATGGACTTTACTACAATTAATCACATTTCATGAATAATTAGACAGAAAATCTGCTTTTGAGAAATGTACACGAACAATGTTTAGAATGTTTTTCTTTTAAAATCATTTGTTTTAGGAACTAGCTAACGCGACTTTAGCAGAAAAAAAACTACGATGTCAGACCAGCAAAATAGACTTCACTACAATTTACTACATTTCCTGTGTGAATAAACAGCTGGTAGATTAGATTAGAAGGTAGATTTACCTTCAGAATTTACATTAGCCTTGTTTAGCATGTTTTTTTCTTTCTATTGATCATCATTCAAGTTACCTACGCAACTATGGTACACATTATAGCTTCTGAATATTGTAATGTTTCCTTTTTATAGCTTATTATTTGTCTAATACTACTACTAATAATAATAATCACATATATATAATGAGTGGTGTATCATTTCTAAGGGCATGTTTCCTGCCACTGCGTCTTGGTCCTAAAATGGAGGGGGAAGGACTTGGGCAGGATTGGGATTCAGCCGAACTTGTAAGTATTTTGACATACTTTTTTCTTATCCACCTTTCTCTCTCAGGAAGCCAAACGGCAAACTCAACCGTCACATATCTTGACTTTTATATCTGTTGGTTCTCCACAGCAGGTCGGGGGACAATTGTAAATGAGGAATTCAATTCAATATATTTGTACGAATTGGAATGTGAAATTCAAGTGAATCCACCCCACAGGATATTGAGTTTGAAATACAAGAAGAATTAGATTCTTTGCAATTCGGAGAATTTACAAAAAAGTAATAATTGCCTTATATATTAAAAATACGGGCACTCAAATGAGACAATATATGGATTAAGAAAAGTATTCTGGGGAATGAAGTATGCTTCCATCATTTTCCCTCATTAAAAAGTTAAAATACTTAGAATTTAATGATCTGATTAATAGATGCTTTTATTCTTTATTATATCTGCTGTCATTAAAATATAATGTGTACATGAGGTAAACAAAACTCCATCTTTTAGACCAAAAAGTTGAAGAAACAAAAGGTGCAGGGCAATATTATCAAATATGTAAAATTATCATGTATGGAATATACTGTACCAATAATATTAAATGGAATGACATTTTTACATCGTTGAATTCAAATTTGAACTGCAATTCTACTTCCTGTTTGCAACCTGAATTTGAATTTGAGACTAAACTCAATTTGAATGACAAATGATCGCACCGGAAGATGAAAATGATTTAGAGCAGGGGTCACCAACGCGGTGCCCGCGGGCACCAGGTAGCCCGTAAGGACCAGATGAGTAGCCCGCTGGCCTGTTCTAAAAATAGCTCAAATAGCAGCACTTACCAGTGAGCTGCATCTATTTTTTAAATTGTATTTATTTACTAGCAATCTGGTCTCACTTTGCCCGACATTTTTAATTCTAAGAGAGACAAAACTCAAATAGAATTTGAAAATCCAAGAAAATATTTTAAAGACTTGGTCTTCACTTGTTTAAATAAATTCATTAATTTTTTTACTTTGCTTCTTATAACTTTCAGAAAGACGATTTTAGAGAAAAAATCCAATCTTAAAAATGATTTTAGGATTTTTAAACACATATACCGATTTACCTTTTAATTTCCTTCCTCTTCTTTCCTGACAATTTAAATCAATGTTCAAGTACATTTTTTTATTATTATTGTAAAGAATAATAAATACATTTTAATTTAATTCTTCATATTAGCTTCTGTTTTTTCGACGAAGAATATTTGTGAAATACTTCTTCAAACCTATTATCATTAAAATTCAAAAAAATTATTCTGGAAAATCTAGAAAATCTGTAGAATCAAATTTTAATCTTATTTCAAAGTTTTTTGAATTTCTTTTAAAATGTTTGTTCTGGAAAATCTAGAAGAAATAATGATTTGTCTTTGTTAGAAATATAGCTTGGTCCAATTTGTTATATATTCTAACAAAGTGCAGATTGGATTTTAACCTATTTAAAACATGTCATCAAAATTCTAAAATTAATCTTAATCAGGAAAAATTAGTAATGATGTTCCATAAATTATTTTTTAAATTTTTTCAAAAAGATTCGAGTTAGCTAGTTTTTCTCTTCTTTTTTTCGGTTGAATTTTGAATTTTAGAGAGTCGAAATTGAAGATAAACTATGTTTCAAAATGTTTTTTTTTTTTTTTTCGTGTTTTCTCCTCTTTTAAACCGTTCAATTAAGTGTAAATATCATTAATTATTAATAATAACATAGAGTTAAAGGTAAATTGAGCAAATTGGCTATTTCTGGCAATTTATTTAAGTGTGTATCAAACTGGTAGCCCTTCGCATTAATCACTACCCAAAAAGTAGCTCTTGGTTTCAAAAAGGTTGGTGACCCCTGATTTAGAGGAACAATATCGGATAAAGCCAATTTGATGTCGCTCATGACTAACAATGGCCAAAGATTGTGTACAGTAGTGTTGGATAAGTGAGTGTGTGGCACACTCACTGGCTGTATTGACGCTGCACTGACACTGTGTTGGTGTTTCGTAATGGCACCATCTGCTGGAGTCAAAAAAGCAAATAGAATTGATAGCAAATATGATTGTTTTTTTTGAGAGCAAATATCTGTGCAGAAAAGAATCTGAAATGAGCCAAATTGTAAACAGGAAATGTTACCTTATTTGGCGATATCAAATCCAAACTCTGTCATGTAAACCGATGTCAAAAGCAGCACGCCACTCCTTGCCGTACGAGCTGTCGCTCGCACGCTCAGAAGCGCCCTCTGATAAAAACAGTCAAATGACAAAGCAGCTGTATCGGTCACGTGGTGTTGTTTTTTTTGTTTTTGTCTTTTAAAGTGACACACACATCGAGGTATCAAAATACACAGTATCACTCCTTGTCCGTATCGTTTGAAATATCACTTGTGTAAGGTATAATTCATAATTCAGTTTTACCTTCATAAAAACTAGCAGCACTGTTGGGAGGAAAAAAACAAACTGGCAAAACAGCGCCCCCGCATGGCTGTGAGGACGCACGTCATCCGGCCCAGTGCAGGACGTGTCCTCTTTGTGTTTGCTCAGTCATGTATCGAGAGGATGGAAATATCACACGCCTGGTTCTTAACAGCTCATTGTTTGAGAGTCCAGACCAGTGATTCTCAAACTGTGGTACGTGGGCTCCATCTAGTGGTACGCCAAAGAATAACTTGATTAAAGTAGTGTTTTGTTTTCCTGTATTCAAACACAGTGTTACTTTTCAAACGGGGGGCAAAAATATTAAATATACTTGTTTAAATAAAACCCTGACTTGTTTTTAATGAATACTTCGCCCTACTACGCTACTGTATTTTATTAATGGTCATTAGGGCGTTTCTTGGAGAGCCAAGTGGTTTCCGAGGTGATACTTGGTAAAAAAAGTTTGAGAACCACTGCTCTAGACCTTTTTTTTGTTCAACCAAACCTGACTCGCGGGTACTGGTCTCCGTTAACTCCCTCACTTACTCGCCCCTGCGACCGCTAGCTTAATCCAAAAAAAAAGGAGACCAGCCAACATGTTCCAAACGGCGTTCGACTCAATGTACGAACTTGCACGCGCCCCGTGACTCGAGCGAGTCAAGTGTCCCGATCGTTATCATTATGAGTTGGACGTGGAAGAAGTTGAGAGCCCTGACCTCAACCCTGTCAAACACCTTTGGGATGAAGTAGAACACAGATCAGTTTGACTGTTGCCATAGCGATTGCTCCTGTTGGTGCCGGATGGAGCCGTGACACGACGGAGTCCTGCTTTTTTTTTCCGCACGGTAAACTCACAACAACACATAACATGGTCCTGAGTTCAAAGGTCAAAGCCCTATTGTGTAACTGGCCTGTGTCCTGCTGGCAAGACAAGTTGGTGCTGGGCTTAACGGAGCTGTCCTCTAGGAAGGAGTGCTGGTTTAGCCCGAGTCCCACAGCAGGAACCAGGAGCGGGCGGCGACACGCTTTCCTCAGACCCGATCATCAACAGCATAGTTGCATGGAGGTGCTGCCAACCCTTCCAAGGTGCTACCAGCGGTGCGCTAACAGTGTCACAACTCGCCCCTATTATTATTAGTAGTAGTAGTAGTAGTAGTAGGATACAACAAAATACAGTACAGTGCAAAAGTCTCAGGGCAACACGATCTTTACAACCAACAATAGTAGACGAGCTCGATACAGCAGGCAGGATTAGAGATGGGTGTTGATATCGAAACGGACTGAAGACTTATATTTAATATAAGTGTCATAAATAGTTACCCCATTTTTCCGACTGTAAGCCGCTACTTTTTTCCTACGCTTTTTTTGGACCCCGCGGCTTATAAAACGGCACGGCTAATTTATGGATTTGTTTATCGCTAACTGCCAACATATTTTGTACAAAACCAGTGAAGTTGGCACGTTGTGTAAATCGTGAATAAAAACTGAATACAATGATTTGCAAATCCTTTTCAACCTATATTCAATTGAATAGACTGCAAAGACAAGATACTTAATGTTCCAACTGGTAAACTTTGTTATTTTTTTTGCAAATATTAGCTCATTTGGAATTTGAGGCCTGCAACATGTTTCATAAAAGCTGGCACGAGTGACAAAAAAGACAGAGAAAGTGGAGAAATGCTCAACAAACACTTATTTGGAACAGGCTAATTGGGAACAGGTGGCTTCCATGATTGGGTATAAAAACAGCTTCCATTGGGTATAACACATGGCACACTGACAAAGCTTAACCTATTGTTACTATAACAATCTACAAGGTTAAGGTTGCTTCTCTTTCTTCCCCTCCATTTTTCTGCATTCTTTCGTATCTCAAGTTATCATTACGTATATGTATTGTTGCATTTGAACAATTGTATTGTTGATAATAAAGGTAAAGTACTGGTATTGTTTATTATCAATAGCACTATTTCTATTGGTATTCATATTGCTCCATTTTTAGTGTAATAATGCTCATTGTCATTTCTGTATTTTTATTTTCGCTAACTGCTTATTTGCTATTACTTTTACCATCATATTTGTACATGTCGTATTTGCTGATGTTGCTCTGTTGTTGTTGTTGTTGTTTTTGTTGTTGTTTTTGTCTCTCTGTCTAATCCCCCTCTTGTCCCCACAATTCCCCCCTCTGTCTTCCTTTTTCTCTCTTTCTATCCCCTCCTGCTCCGGCCCGGCTGCACCAAATGATAATATAAATACATTTAATAAAGTCAAAATACAAGTAAGGCAACAAGAGAAGTATCCTACACTTCTCTTTTGTAAAGTAAATCTGAACAGCCGATATGGGCATCTACATCTGCTATATGATTTGCCTGAGAAGCTGGGCAGGACATTATAAAAAAAAAAAAAAAAAAAAAAAAAAAAAAAACAGCTTCCATGAAATGCTCAGTCATTCACAAACAAGGATGGGGCGAGGTACACCACTTTGTGAACAAATGCGTGAGCAAATTGTCGAACATTTTAAGAACAACATTTCTCAATGAGCTATTGCAAGGAATTTTGGGATTTCATCATCTACGGTCCGTAATATCATCAAAAGATCCAGAGAATCTGGAGAAATCACTGCACGTAAACGGCAATGCCCGTGACTTTCAATCCCTCAGGCGGGGATTGAAAGCGACATCAGTGTGTAAAGGATATCACCACATGGGCTCAAGAACACTGCAGAAAATCACTGTCAGTAACTACAGTTGGTCGCTACATCTGTAAGTGCAAGTTAAAACTCTGCTATGCAAAGCGAAAGCCATTTATCAACAACACCCAGAAACGCCGCCGGCTTTGCTGGGCCCGAGCTCATCTAAGATGGACTGATGCAAATTGTTTTTTGGAAACTGTGGACGTTGTGTCCCACGGACCAAAGAGGAAAAGAACCATTCGGATTGTTATAGGCGCAAATTTCAAAAGCCAGCATCTGTGATGGTATGGGGGTGTATTAGTGCCCAAGACATGGGTAACTTACACATCTGTGAAGGCGCCATTAATGCTGAAAGTTACATACAGGTTTTGGAGCAACATATATTGGCCTGCCTGAGGTCCAGACCTGTCTCCCATTGAAAATGTGTGGCGCATTATGAAGCCTAAAATACCACAACGGAGACCCCCAGACTGTTGAACAACTTAAGCTGTACATCAAGCAAGAATGGGAAAGAATTCTACTTGAAAAACTTCAAAAATGTGTCTCCTCAGTTCCCAAATGTTTACTGAGTGTTGTTAAAAGGAAAGGCCATGTAACACAGTGGTAAAAATGCCCCTGTGCCAACTTTTTTGCAATGTGTTGTTGTCATTAAATTCTAAGTTAATGATTGCAAAAAAAAAAATAGTTTCTCAGTTTGAACGTTAAGTATATTGTCTTTGCAGTCTATTCAATTGAATATAAGTTGAAAAGGATTTGCAAATCATTGTATTCTGTTTTTATTTACCATTTACACAACGTGCCAACTTCACTGGTTTTGGGTTTTGTATTCACACTGCAAAAGTGTCTTATGGCTTATGCTATGGCGCCATCTTCTGGAGGAATGTATTCACTGCAAGTGCTGCGGGATGAAAATATGTTTTCCTTTTTTGTCCTTTGAACCGGAGGTACAACCGTCCAAAGCGTTTCTGCTCCAAAGGATTCTTCATTTATCACGCCAAGCAACGTTTGAACGTTTTACTATATAACTAAAACAATTCATGATTACTAAATCGTCCCATGTGTGAGGCCTGTAGGAACGTTTTCGTGCATGTATGTGCTATTATAATGCAATCAAGCCAGCGTCGTTAGCATTAGCGAATATGCTAAAATGTTTACAAGTGTCTGTGTTAATATACTTAATTTGCAATTAAAGGTTAACTTACTGCAATTCCTCAGTAAATTGACCAAAATATCACCGTGGAGTTATTGAGTTTGTTTAGCTGATTAGAGAGTTAGCTCCCGCATCTATTGGGTCCATGACGATGACTTCTGTTTTGTTTTATCAGCCGTTTTACTGCTGTGTTACAGACACTGTTTGGAAACAATTAAGGTATGTAAATAAATAAACATTTCGAAAAATGTTTCTGTGTAATTAACTCATTTCACGACGTATATATCTGTGGCTTGTAGTCCGGTGCGGCTAATACATGGAAAAATATTATTTTCCCCCTAATATGTAGTGGGTGTGGCTTATACCCCACAGCGCTCTATAGTCCAAAAAATACGGCAATATAAATGAAAAATTGTTCATAGTTGAATTGTTGCTAACCTGACTCTCGCCAGATCCATGTAGTTCGCTGAGCTCTACACAAGGATCTGGGAGTTCTAAATAGGAGATGTATTTCAGAAGGCGGGACCTTGTAAAAAAAATCATTGCATGTGATTGGATAAACCACTTGTCCGTTATCTTGAACCACTCACATCCAAATTAACCCGTGACGCTGATGAGAGCGACGCTGGGAAATCCAAACCCGGTCCGAAGAATGCCTTCAAAACCGTTCTCTGATCATCTTTTAAAGAATTAATATTCGATAGATTCGACAAAACAGTTGCAATAGCAGAATCAATATCAGAACACGACACAATGACACAACTCGCTGCGTGCCACCATTGTTGTTTGAATCAAACAGTCGTTTCGGCCCTACGTCACATCTATGAAATCCCGTCCGGCGATCCTGATTGGCTCATTATTTTTTGCTATCTTGAAGGAGTTTGCAATGCCTTCGAGCCCAGACCCTTGTGTGGACCTCAGCGAACTAAAGGGTCTGGCGAGAGTCAGGTTAAATCGTTGCAGCTTTACAGAAAGTATCAAAGTGATATCCAAACCGATTTGGTCTATTGAAGACTCCATTGGATTGAATTTTTCCCGTATGAGTCCCAGAAGTTGCTGTCCTCCATGGACCCCTGCTAAATAACAACACCACTGCTAACAGTTGTGACTTCCTGGTAACAAATCTTAAGATGTCCTCAGACTTTTGCACATCAATACTGTATTGGCCATCTGGCTATGTAAGACATACCGTGATTTCATCACTAGACTTCCGCTGCTAACATCACCCGCGAATAACCCTCTGTTACAAAAATAGACTCTTTTCATAAAATAATATACGTCCGCTTTTTTCTGCGATAGAATCGTATGTCAAGGTAAGCAACGAGTCCATGTCATCGTCGTAGAAAGAGCGATGGTAGCCTAGCACCGTGTTTCTCGGGTGTCGCTCCCACTCGTCGGGGCGTGTGTGACTCCTGAGTTTGTGTCCTTTTCAGTGGGCGCAGCAGCGGAGACGTTGCTCCTGGAGACCCGACCCCTCCCTTGATGCACACACACACACACACTGGCACGCAAACACGCTGCTTCAGAAACCCAAGTCCCAAACGATATCGACAAAAAGAAATGCTACAAAGAATTACAAAGGCTATGTACAGGACCCTGTATTCCGGCACTTTCCCAGCCATGTTCGCCGGCGTTGGCTTATGTTTACATCTTTTTTTTTTTTTTTTTTTTTACAGGCGTGGAGCAGCTTCTTATTCCTTTTTCCGCTTTGATAAGACACGACAAGAGCTGCGCTCGGTCACCAGATGACGCTAGATATGCTGGTCTCCCGGGGCAACAGCGGCAGCATGGCGTTGTTGCCGTGGCCTTCCTCCAAACTCTGCTGCCGCGGGGACTTGGACTGCGGACGCTGTCCGTTCAGGAGCGTCATGGGGATGTTGCAGTACGTGTGCTGGGTTCTGCCGGAGGACAGGTGCGGCATAGTGCCCCCCGGTGCCAGCTCGTAGTCGTAAGTGCGGTAGTAGTGTTTCTGCCTCATCTGGGTGTGGTACGAGTTGTGGATAGTGGAGCGCAAGTCCGGGTGTGCCGTCGCCATGGCGGTGGAGGTGGCCGCCGCCATGGAGATGGCCGACACCGCCTGGAGCTCGCCAAAGGGGCCCTGCTCGCTGACATCCAGCGCTTGCTCGTGGGAGATGCTCAGGGGCTCGGTGCGCTTGAACGGCATCTCGTACAGCAGCTGCTTCCAGAACTTGGAGTCCAGCTTGTTGCTGGCCGGCCCGCGCCACTTGATGACCGTCAGCATTTTGATGGTGTGTTTGAGGGCCTCCACTTCCTGGTAGTTCATGATGCCGCGCAACTCGGCACACTCGATGAGGATGACCTTGATCTCCCCCGTCACCAGCATGTTGCGCAGACGCGTCTCCAGCTCAAAGATGCTCCACCCCCTCCGCACCACGTAGCTGGGCGTCAGCACAATGATGAGGCGCTTGCTCTGGTCCACGCAGCGTGCAACATCCTCGATGTAAGCTACGGACACAACACACACTCTTCACTCTTCTGTACACCAGAGCAGAAAGCAGGGCCATTCAATTACATTTATGGACAATTGGGATGTTTTAGTTATGCAGAAAATGCTAGAAAGCGATGCAGATCTCTGCTCTAAAAGAGTCCAAAAATCATATACAAAGGACCCAAAACGAGAACAATAAATCCCATTTTAGCCATATTTATACTAAGTAATGTGGTGAATCAGATTCTTATTTATACTAAGCACATTAAAGTTTGCTTTTTCTGGTCATAATCGGTTGATGGGTTTGTAAACTTGGCTCTGTTGTTGCTTGCAGATGTAAACCGATACAGTACTAATCCTCTGTACCTGGGAATCGATACCAGTACTTAACTATACCAATTTTCTGTGTGTTAAAAGGGAACTGGAATTTTTTGGGGAATTTTGCCTATCATTCACGATCCTTATGTAAGACAGAAATAAATATGTTTTTCTTTTTTTAATGCATTCTAAGTCGTTAAATATGAGATAGCTAACAATGCAACTAATACACTATCCTGCCCTTCAAAAGAGAACAGCACTTTTTTTAAAAATTCTGCCTATTGTTCACGATCAATATGAAAGACGTGATGACGGATGTATTTTTGTTTAACACTTTCTAAATGTTAAATAGTTGCGATCAAAAGTCCACTTACAATGGAACTTATAGGAGCCGCTCTATTCCGCCTATAAAGCCCTTAAAAAAAACATCCAAACACCTCCTTTAAGTTCATGTATACATGATGTAAGTATATATGTAATGGAGTAGAGGGCACATTTATAATAACATTTAATATTTCCTTTTCTTTTTTTTCATTTAAAAAAACGCATCACAATGTTCACTTTTTCAAAAAAACATCACTGATTATTACACATTGAAGACTTCATGAGAGCCAACAAACATAATAAAACATTACTTACTGTACAATGTCTGCTGTCATTAGGATGCCGACTGCTAGGATGTTCATATATACCCATTTAGATGAAGAATGACTCACAAAGGGGGGTGGAACCAAGCATCTTTTAGTGTCGTTCTTGCCATTCCCGGGTCTAAATTGGCTGTCGAAGTGTACCAACTTGTCGGAATACATCCCTAACCATGCCTGGTTAGGTATGGTTTATGATCTAGAATGAAGTTTGACGAGCAAGGAAACGAGGGAGCAGCTGATCAGTAAATTATGTCAACATTGGCACACAAGCTAGTGATCAAAGGCGCTGCTATAAATAGTTTGTCTGTTTTAGCGCTTATAATAAGGATATCACTAATACTTGGTTAATATTCAAGTCACAAAATGTATTGTTTTTGAATGGTGTTTGGATTGGGTTTTATGGGCGGAATAAGCCAACTTTTATTTAATATTTAGAATGCATTAAAAAAAAAATCCATCCGTCATGTCTCTCATAATGATTGTGAACTATAGGCAAAATTCCATAAAAAGTGCAGCACCCCTTTAAGCCCTCTAAAAAACACCCCAAAACCGCCAACAATACTCCATTTACATCTCACGACCTGAATATTAACCAAGTATTAGCAATATTGTTATTATAAGCGCTAATGCAGACAAACTATTTTTAGCGGCGCCGTGATCACAAAGCGCTAACTAGCTTATGCTGCTATGTTGCCATATTGAGCCGGTGAGCTGCTGCATCGCCTCTGAGCTGGTGAAAGTTAATTCTAGAATATAAATAACACCTTTCACCTGGATAGTAGAAGGTTGTGGCCATAAACCGAGAAGATAGTCAACTTTGACAGCCAACTTAGACCTGGAGATGGCGATAAGGACACAAAAAAACGCTCGCTTGTGGCACTTTAAAAAAAAAAAAAAATCTTTCGCGAGGGCTATGATTAATTCTTCATCTAAACGGGAAGATATGAACATCCCAGCAGATATTGTACAGTAAATGATATTATGTACGAAGTTCATACATCTTGTTAAGTACTAAGCAAAACTGCTACATGATGCTGTAGTGCAGGGGTCACCAACGCGGTGCCCGCGGGCACCAGGTAGCCCGTAAGGACCAGATGAGTAGCCCGCTGGACTGTTCTAAAAATAGCTCAAATAGCAGCACTTACCAGTGAGCCGCCTCTATTTTTTAAATTGTATTTATTTACTAGCAAGCTGGTCTCGCTTTGCCCGACATTTTTAATTCTAAGAGAGACAAAACTCAAATAGAATTTGAAAATCCAAGAAAATATTTTAAAGACTTGGTCTTCACTTGTTTAAATAAATTCATTATTTTTTTTTACTTTGCTTCTTATAACTTTCAGAAAGACAATTTTAGAGAAAAAATACAACGTTAAAAAGGATTTTAGGATTTTTAAACACATATACCTTTTTACCCTTTAAATTCCTTCCTCTTCTTTCCTGACAATTTAAATCAATGTTCAAGTAAATTTATTTTTTTTATTGTAAAGAATAATAAATACATTTTAATTTGATTCTTCATTTTAGCTTCTGTTTTTTCGACGAAGAATATTTGTGAAATATTTCTTCAAACTTGTTATGATTAAAATTCAAAAAAATTATTCTGGCAAATCTACAAAATCTGTAGAATCAAATTTAAATCTTATTTAAAAATCTTTTGAATTTTTTTTAAAATTTTTGTTCTGGAAAATATAGAAGAAATAATGATTTGTCTTTGTTAGAAATATAGCTTGGTCCAATTTGCTATATATTCTAACAAAGTGCAGATTGGATTTTAACCTATTTAAAACATGTCATCAAAATTCTAAAATTAATCTTAATCAGGAAAAATTACTAATGATGTTCCATAAATTATTTTTTACATTTTTTCAAAAAGATTCTCCTCTTTTAAACCGTTCAATTAAGTGTAAATATCATTAATTATTAATAATAACATAGAGTTAAAGGTAAATTGAGCAAATTGGCTATTTCTGGCAATTTATTTAAGTGTGTATCAAACTGGTAGCCCTTCGCATTAATCAGTACCCAAGAAGTAGCTCTTGGTTTCAAAAAGGTTGGTGACCCCTGCTGTAGTGTTTGTTGTTCTGTGAAATAAATGCCGCTGTATGCCTAAAATGAGCAAAATAGGTAAATATTAAAATTTTTTATGACTGTGCCTGTTAGTACATTTCATATATACTTGCAGCATGTGTACACCGTAAAACGTTGAAGGATTTTGGATCTTTTATAGAGCGCTTTATAGATGGAATAGACTCCAGTGTTTATTTATTTATGAGTTAGAATGCATAAACAAAGAAAAACATACGTGTTCTTGTCTTACATAAAGATTGTGAATGAAAGGCAAAATGTCCTCCAAAAAGTGCAGTTCCTCTTTAATAAATGCTAATTATTTACTAATAAAATCTATTGTTTTTACTCAACATTTAACAGGGAGTTGATAATGATAACTGTACACTTCTGAGTCTCATTTGCAAGTATTACATCGTCGACTTTGCGTGCAGTTGCAATTCCAAGGTGTTAATGGCAGTAATGTATGGACTACTGCGTGTTGCTGTAGCCAGGAAGCAGTGGCGGCTGCTGGTCTTTCAAGTAGGGGAAGCTCATTTTCAGCTACTCTCTAAAAATAAGTACAGTCTCCAATAACTGATAAAAGATATTATAGGATTGTAAAAATCTCCATATTAACTCGGAACAACAGAATAGAACTTGAATAATGCTCTGGCAGTGGTTTGTATTTTAAGACCGCTGATTCACTCATTTTCTTGTCAATCAAAAGGGATTCAGCCTCAGACAGATCATGCGGAAGCTGAGCGTCCAGGTCAACCGAGGCCAAGCCTACGTTCCATAGACTTCCGGAGACGCTCGACGTATCACGGGCAGAACAAAGCCGAGCGTTTATCCGATGACTGTTGAGTTTGGCTGCAGTGGAACAACCCCACTCTACGCTCCCCCATTGAAGTCAATGGACGCTCAGCTTCAACACTGTGACGCTACCACAATCAATTAGAAGAAAATCGCGAAAGTCGCCGATTTCTAAACAAAAGTTGAACACATTCTAGCGCATATTTTAGTTAATACACAAAAATACATTTATTTTCTGACATTTTAGGGAATGCTCATCGTTCAGTCTTAGAGCAATCGCCAGGCAGTAGCTATCACCATTTAGCTGAATGTGCCAGTCTTGTCTTTTGTTGATCGTTTACATTGTTTAAATATTGTACTTATTACACACTGTTTGATTGTAATGTGAATCTTACTTGTAGTTGATTGCCAACTTTGGAGGTGATGAAATCGCCATGTAAAATCGCTAATGCTAATCGATTGGATATTAAGAGTAACAACATCCTAAAAGTTTTATCCATCCAATTTTCTACCGCTTGTCCCTCTCGGGGTTGTGGGGGGTGCTGGAGCCTATCCCAGCTGCACTTGGGCGGTAGGCGGGGCACACCCTGGACAAGTCGCCACCTCATCACAGGGCCATTTTATCATCAATCAAAAATATAAAGCAGTTAAAATGTGCCAAGCATGGATAAGTGTGGAGAGAGTTGTCTGCATTTTCCCATCTTGCATTTTAATGGATTTAAATGGGTGTAATTTTGAATTTTTTTATGGTGCTTGGACATTTCTTTTTACAATATCCACAAAGTTCAGTGTTATGTGTGACCATGTGTGTTGGCTGCATTTTTTTTGCGCCATGACTAGGGAAGGTTGTTTGGATTGGGTCATGTAAGTAAATTATAATAATATAATATATATATATATATATATATATATATATATATATATATATATATATATATATATATATATATATATATATATATATATATATATATATTTATTTTTTTTAAAAAGCCTCTGCGCATGCGCATAACATAGATCCAACGAATCGATGACTAAATTAATCGGCAACTATTTTTATAATCGATTTTAATCGATTAGTTGTTGCAGCCCCAATTTACTTACATGACCCAATCCAAACAACCTTCCCAAAGCCAGTCATCGATTCGTTGGATCTATGTTATGCGCATGCGCAGAGGCTTTTTAAAAAAAAAAAAAAATATATATATATATATATATATATATATATATATATATATATATATATATATATATATATATATATATATATATATATATATATATATATATATATATATATATATATATATATATATATATATATATATATTCGTTGGATCTATGTTATGCGCATGCGCAGAGGCTTTTTAAAAAAAAAAATAAAATATATATATATATATATATATATATATATATATATATATATATATATATATTTATTTTTTAAAAAAGCCTCTGCGCATGCGCATAACATATATATATATATATATATATATATATATATATATATATATATATATATATATATATATATATATATATATATATATATATATATATATATATATTAAAAAAAAAAATAAAAAAAATCTTTATTCATAAACTGCAACATTTACAAACAGCTGAGAAACAATAATCAAAATAAGTATGGTGCCAGTATGCTGTTTTTTTAAAAATAAAATGCTGGAAAGGATAGAAATGTAGTTTGTCTCTTTTATCCGATTACTAATCAATTAATCGAAGTAATAATCGACAGATTAATCGATTATCAAATTAATCGTTAGTTGCAGCCCTAAAGTAAATGTGTTGTGGTGACTTCCAACGCATGCCATGGTTATTGACCTGATTTACTCACATTGTCCAGAGGATGGTGGAAGATAAGCAGCAATCAGATTGTCAGATGTTTAAAATTAAATGGAAAGCACCCCCGCGACCCCAAAAGGGACAAGCGGTAGAAAATGGATGGATGGAAAACACCCTGCGGACAAATTAAAGATGCCCACTAGCCGCAATAGGTCCTTAAGACGTAGTTTGGACACCGCTGGTTTAAAACTTTGATTTGAATTGAAGTGTTACAGGCCACGAGGGGATACAAACAACCACTGATCAAAACAGTTTTAAATATTGCAGGTGCAGCCATCATCCTTCCACGGCATGATCTCCCTGTGACAAGCTTTAGAAACTAGGCGTGAAAGAAGTACCTCTAAGTAGTCTGGTGTCATCCTGGAAATGATCACTGGTGAAACCTAAGTACAACATAAATATTCAACATTGAAAGGGTGACCAGAAGAAGTTCAGTCAACACAAACAAACAACTGTCAATGTCGGGGACTGATTTCTGGCGGGACAGCGTCGACCAGCTTGTTCCAGTTTAATATGAGACGTGCGGCATACAAAAGCAGAGGAATGCGCCGACATGGTGAAAGTAACGTGGCGTACTTGTTATTCATCCAAACATTCATTTCCTCTAATGCTGTCATGCACCTCCTTGCGTTTATATGCCATTTTCCTCATATTAGGCTCCCCTCACATTGGAGACATAAATACTGTCCCACTCTGACATTGGAACCACGGCGCAAGCAGGCATTGGTAGCACGGGTGTTGTGGGTGGGGCCACTGGTGGGTGCCAGTATACACATGGGTGCTAATGATGATGTCATCCAAATCATCAGCAGATATGGGGGTGAGAGTGGTAGTAGTGGGTGACTTTTGGGGGGCGTGAGTGTCCTCACATGCACATGCACAAAGAGCTGGTAGATTGTGCAGCATGCAGCGAGTGAGTACTGGATCGGGACCATGGACAGGAACGGAGAGTTGTTGCTACGCTAAATTAACTTATTACTGTGGAACCTCTGAAGCTTTAACTTACTATCACTTGGGAAAATTGTATACTGTCGAAGTTTTTTGTCTAGAAGTTGAAAGTGCATTGTTGAATTTATTACCATGAAGCATACGTACTTTTGTAATAAGGGATGTAAGAAAATGCTTGATCAAGTGAAATTACTCAAACATAGAACAATAGTAGGTAAAAAAACCCCCACTAACCTATTTACTATTAACCATCTGGGGCCGTACTTATCAAGCTTCTTAGAGTGCCATTTTACACTTAAGTCCTGAGAATTTGCGAAATTTAGTCCTACTCTCAAACTTAAGAATAAAAGCTTTTTATCAACGTTCTTAAGTCTAAGAATCACTCCTACTCTCCACGATATTTAAGAGACCTTCAGAGGTGTCTTAAGTGGTTAGGAGTTGCCAGCAGGGGATGGCACTGAGGCGAGAGAGACGTGCGCGAACGTTCATCTTTGTTTGATGACGAGCAGCTGATCAAACGGTATCGTTTAGACAGAGCGGATATTATTTTTGTCACAGATTTAATACTTTTCGATTCCTTGTTGATTTCTGCATGTGTCTGCAGTGGGCTAGTATATATAGAGCCACCCACACCAGTTTCAAATTAGTTGCCTAATTAATGAATTGGAAAGAAAATGTTATGACAGTAGCGTATGTGTGTGGCCGTGAGGTGAGTGACGTCAGTGAGTGTGTGGGCGACAGAAGAGAGGGAGCGGTAGCGTGAGTGCCGGCGGGGACTAGTTTGTTTTGTATTATTTTGTAGTTTATTGTCAAAATATACACTCCCATTGTCCACTTAAATATTTCCAAGATATTTCTTTATTCTTAGACAAGGGATTCCCTTCCGTGATTGGTCGTTTCTATGGACACAGAAATGACGTCACCTAAAATTCCGTTTACGGCACATAGTAATGTCGTAATTCAGCTCTGAGTGTGACACTTAAGATTCAGTCCTACACTTCGCTGAAAGTGTGAGTAAGACGCTTGATAACTAACTTTTAAGTGCAGCTTTCAGCGAAGAATTTATTTACTCTTAAGTCAACTCTTAGCAGACTTCTTAGGAGTAATTCTAAGAAGCTTGATAAGTACGGCCCCTGGAATGGACTTATGCTGTCTTTGAGTTGATGTGGAGTGGTAATGTTTTTTTTGGTTCAGTTAAAGTAAGCTCATGAAGCAGTAAGCTAAATGATTCGGACACGTTTCTTACTGGAAACTTTCTAATACACGTCTGACTTTGTACTTGTAAGTAATATGCAACTATCATTACTTGATACTTGCTTATATTAACAAATGTTGTTTTAAACTGCAATATTGTTCAATTGAGAATACTTATTACTCGGGATGGAACTACAAGTTCCTTTAACAACGATCATTTATTTTAAATGCACGATTAACGTTTTTGACCCATGGCCCGTTCCGTAGTTTGGGGAAATGTGTAATGGCGTCCAGTTACTGTTGAGCACAAAATAGCTCTCAAAACTGCACAAAGAGAGGGGGACCTGATGGAAATCTCAGATTCAAAGCCAACTCTGATGGCGCATGAGGAGAAACTTCACGTCCGTGTTTACTTTACAGTTAAGTGCATTGAAAACATAACATGTAGATTGTTACTCAAACTACTTTAGTAGTTATAGCTCAGCAGAAACTAAATAGGGTAGAGAATAATTGCTATAGTGACATCCAGTGGACATGTTTAGAACAGCAGTTTCTTTCATCTCAAAGTCATTTCTCATACCAATCACACCGTCAAGCTGGCGGCTTCACAATAACTCTACACCAGGGGTGTCAAACATACGGCCCGCGGGCCGGATCAGGCCCACGAACACGGTTTACCCGGCCCGGGGGATGAGTTTGCTAAGTATAAAAATGAGCTGAAATTTTGAATGAAAGAAACTGCTGTTCTAAACATGTCCACTGGATGTCACTATAGCAATTATTTGTATATTTGTAGATGATGCTACATAGTGTATGTACAGAATAAACCACATGATGTTAGTTCAACAGTTGAGGAAAATGAGTAAACTACATAAATAACATCCTGTAATTTGATTTTGATGTTATTTTCTTTATCTTGATAGATTAAAAATAACACCAATTAGAGGCTTTTAAAACTTTGCCAGACTCAATTCCACCTATTTGACCGATGAACATGATCACATCATTTATTCAGAACGTATAAATAATGACCAACGAAGATAGAATACTATTAACCGCAACATGTAAGTGTAAAAAAAACAACAACATTATGATTTGTACATTTTCAGAATATTTTTAAACAAAGAAAACAATCTGAAGTTGTTGTTATTTTTAGGTTATCATGCCATGATTTTATCAGTTTGGCCCACTTGGGAGTAGATTTTGCTCTACGTGGCCCCTAAACTAAAATGAGTTTGACACCCCTGCTCTACACAGTCTAACCAACAAAACATCGTCTTACAATACGATCATGCTAATGTGTTATCCTGTGATATTTCTACCTAAATAAATGTTTCCTGGCAGATTGAAAATAAGTGTATTGTGACGGCAACGGCGATATGAAGGAGGAAGACTGTCCTTGAACAATCTTGTGTTCTTCTTTGCTACCACTGACACAATATTTATTACTGCAGGCATGCCTGACACCGCCCTCTGCAGGCCACATCGGGTAATTACAGTTCACTACACAATACTACCATCGCTATGGTATATTCTTTTATAACCTGTAATTGATAGTCCGCAATTGCAGAATGTTTAAGAGGCTGAATATTACATTTGATTAATAAGTAGGTAGAGAAGGTTTAAAACACTGTCATGCAGAGATATCAATGCCATTAACTTGTACAACATGTAAAGTACAGAATATTTAATTAAAGTTAAAGTTAAAGTACCAATGATTGTCACACACACACTAGGTGTGGTGAAATTTGTCCTCTGCATTTGACCCCTCCCCTTGGGGAGCAGTGGGCAGCAGCGGCGCCGCGCCCGGGAATCATTTTTGGTGATTTAACCCCCAATTCCAACCCTTGATGCTGAGTGCCAAGCAGGGAGGTAATGGGTCCCATTTTTATAGTCTTTGGTATGACTCGGCTGGGATTTGAACTCCAACCTACCGATCTCAATGTAGAAAAATATCACCTAACATCTTTGACAATAAAAGCATGATCGTAACAATCCACATGTTGTGTTATTAATGCGTGAAACTGCTATCTGAGCATGAAAGCGTAGCTCCTCTCCAAAATGCAAGTGCTCCTAAAGCAGGAATTCAAATTTTGTATTCCTACAAAATGCAAACTCTGGCAAGACACCAACGCACTGCAGGTATTTTTTTTAAATTCTCTTAAAAAATGTGTTTATATGCTTTTTGTGCTGAGCGGTTTCAAAGAGCATAATATTTAAAAACATTTTAATAAAGCAATTCATTGTCCAGTCATGGTATTAAAAATGTATAAATGATCTATCTAGGGTACACTTATTAATGACAAAAAATTATATCTTTCTGCGATATTGCGATTAATTTTGAGTGAACTATGAAGAATGCGATTAATCGCGATAAAAATATTTTAATCGTTTGGCAGCCCTACTTATTACGTCTGTCTAGCTGGTGTGCTCTTGTGTACTTAACTGTTGTGTAGCTGCTAGCTCCTAGTAGCGTATAGCCTACCATGTTTACCTTTTTGTAAATGACTTGACTTGTGTTTATTGGAGAACATTTAGATGTCTGAACACGCTGCAGAACTGCTTGTATCGGAGCTTATTTCAGATGATATATTTCTTTTTTTTCTGATATCGGACCAATATCAAATTTAGATCTTGATCAGTCCTAATTTAAATACAGCGGTGTCATGGTTTTTGTACACCTAATTTTTTGGGGTTCTGAGGGAATTTTGTTGACCAAAAGTTAGATGTTCGTATTGCGTCGTGGTTACTGTATAACCAAACATTGTGCTTAACAAACTAGCCGTGTTTCAATCTGCAGAATCAAGTGACCAAACAGAATTGAATACGACTACAGAATATGTTGCAGGTGTCAGCACTTTGATAAAGAAGGTGAGAAACACAATTGAATTAAAAAAAAAAAATTGTATGTAACTTTCCCCTCCACTCTTCTCTCAGCTCATCGCTATCTTTGCCAATCTTCAATAAAGGTAAAAAAGTGATATTAAAGTTTATTTATCCATTTCAATCATCAGTTATATTTATTTAACACTGTTTTCTGCATGTAAAACTATAATTATTGTCTGTAAAATGTGTTTTTCGTAATATGTGTGGGTGTCTAATGGATTAATGGCATTTACATTGCCGTAGATTCTGGACTTTAAGCCGCTATTTTTTCCCTCAACTTTGAACCCTGTGGCTTATGAGACGAAGCGGCTAATTTAAGGATTTTTATACGCTAACGGCAATAAGAAAAATCATTTTATTAAAAAAACCCAAGCAAAAACACTTAGAAAGTATGGCGCCATCTTTTGGACAAATTCGCTCACTGCAGGTGCTGCAGTGTCCTTCCACCCATTCCATTCTTTTTTTCCCCAATCGGCGTGCTGTCAGTCTTCTAGCCCTCCATAACGTTTCTACTCGTATGGATTCTTAATTCAGCACTCCGAGCAACATTTGTAAGGGCTGTATAGCTCGGTGCCAGCAACTTGAGGGTTCCAGGTTCAATCCCCGTTTCCGCCATCCTAGTCACTGTTGTTGTGTCCTTGGGCAAGACACTTTACCCACTTGCTCCCAGTGCCACCCACACTGGTTTAAATGTAACTTAGATATTGGGTTGCACTATGTAAAAGCGTTTTGAGTCACAAAAAAAAGTGCGATATAAATATAATTCACTTCACTTTTACAATATAACTAATACTGTTTATACGGACCCATGTATGATGTCTGTAGGAGTGTTTTCATGCACATTTTTACGTGCCATTGTAATGTATTGATGAGCTAATATGCTAACATGTTTACGAGTGTCTCTGTTAGTATTATTAACTTAAAACGGCATTCCTTTTGTATTGTTTCAGTTTCACAAATTCCTCAGTAAATTCACCAAGACATCACCGTGGAATTATTGAGTCTGTTTAGCTGATTGTAGAGATAACTTCCACAGCTAGTGGGCCCATATTGACTTCTGTTTTGTTTGATCAGCCGTTTTACTGCCGTGTTACAGGCACCGTTTGGAAATAATTAAGGCATGTAAAGAAACATTCACAGACTCTTTCTGTGTAAATAACTCATTTTGCAACGTATATATGGAAAACATTTTTTCTTTTAAAATGTTGTGGGTGTGGCTTAAATCCCAGTGTGCTCTATGGCCTGGAAAATACATCATTTTTTACAGCGAAAAAATTATTCTGATTCCATACAGTTCTGTTTGGTCAAACGTTTTGGAACAGATTATCAACAAAAACCAAGATACCATTAAATGAACTAAACATTGTGTTCAACCACAGAGGTTCCACTCGAAATAAAATAAATCCTACTTTTTTTTTTTAGTCTTTTCAAAATACTTTCTTTCAACTAAAAAAAAGCTGATTTTTGGCTGTTCTCCCAACCCTCCACGGCCCCCATCCACTGACAAAAGATTTAGCAGGTCTGCGGTTGCCAGGACACGGGAGTGAGACACGACACAGCACAGCACCGCGGTGCAGACAGCGACCACACAACACGGGACACAATGAACCTGGCGCGAGAGAGAGAGCTTACTTCCTGTGGGGATCAAGTCCCTGTCTGGAATGAAGAGTTTATACCCATAATGCTTCTCCAGCACGTCAGGCAGGATCTCCAGAGCAAAGCGTTCCTCCTCGCGGGTCTCCTGACTCCACTGGTCGGGGTCCACTTTTGTGTAGGAAAGGTAGGCGTCGTAGTCTTTGTTATCTACGGACAGAGGATATGCAACTTTAAAATCACTTTGACCAGTGTTGTAGTTATAGTCGATAACGAGCACCGTTCCTGGAAAGCAAAACTTTACTATGGTGGCTGAAAATTGTCACATTTTGGCCGTTACAAACACAACATTTTTTTAATTGTCTCTCTAACGCAGGGGTCACCAACCTTTTTGAAACCAAGAGCTACTTCTTGGGTACTGATTAATGCGAAGGGCTACCAGTTAGATACACACTTAAATAAATTGCCAGAAATAGCCAATTTGCTCAATTTACCTTTAACTCGATGTTATTATTAATAATTAATGATATTTACACTTAATTGAACGGTTTAAAAGAGGAGAAAACACGAAAAAAAAAATGACAATTACATTTTGAAACATAGTTTATCTTCAATTTCGACTCTTTAAAATTCAAAATTCAACTGAAAAAAGAAGAGAAAAACTAGCTAATTCGAATCTTTTTGAAAAAATTAAAAAAATAATTTATGGAACATCATTAGTAATTTTTCCTGATTAAGATTAATTTTAGAATTTTGATGACATGTTTTAAATAGGTTAAAATCCAATCTGCACTTGGTTAGAATATAGAACAAATTGGACCAAGCTATATTTATGACAAAGACAAATCATTATTTCTTCCAGAACAAAATTTTAAAAAAAAATTCAAAAGACCTTGAAATGAGATTTAAATTTGATTCTACAGATTTTCTAGATTTGCCAGAATAAATTTTTTGAATTTTAATCATAATAGGTTTGAAGAAATATTTCACAAATATTCTTCGTCAAAAAAACAGAAGCTAAAATGAAGAATTAAATTAAAATGTATTTATTATTCTTTACAATAAAAAAAATAAATGTACTTGAACATTGATTTAAATTGTCAGGAAAGAAGAGGAAGGAATTTAAAAGGTAAAAAGGTATATGTGTTTAAAAATCCTAAAATCATTTTTAAGGTATTTTTTCTCTAAAATTGTCTTTATGAAAGTTATAAGAAGCAAAGTAAAAAAATTAATGAATTTATTTAAACAAGTGAAGACCAAGTCTTTAAAATATTTTCTTGGATTTTCCAATTCTATTTGAGTTTTGTCTCTCTTAGAATTAAAAATGTCGGGCAGCTTGCTAGTAAATAAATACAATTTAAAAAATAGAGGCAGCTCACTGGTAAGTGCTGCTATTTGAGCTATTTTTAGAACAGGCCGGCGGGCTACTCATCTGGTCCTTACGGGCTACCTGGTGCCCGCGGGCACCGCGTTGGTGACCCCTGCTCTAACGCCTGCTTAAAAATTAGCTCCTCCCACCAGTTTCATGTATCGTCACGAAAACCCCTGGACACGTCTATCCTGACAAGATGCACGTAAAAGCCAAAGAGACCCATATTTGAAAACAAACAGGAACTAGGTTATACCGGTATTAGTATAGTACCGCAATACTAATTAATAATTTTCGGTATGATACCGTCTTTGAAAAGTACCGGTCTCACGCCCGCGTCAAAGTCACATCGTGACATTGCTGGTTTTACGAGCAGAGGAGCATGTTCGGCGGCACACAATCACAGAGTACTTACAAGCAGACACAGTGTGTAGACAGAAAAGGGAGAACGGACGCATTTTGGCTTAAAAACTAAAGATAAAGCTGAAGTTATAACACTGAAACACCCTCAGGAAGAGGTGCTTTAAAACATGGCTAGCTAGCTAGCAGCTAACGTCCATCCGCCGTCGGCAGTGTTTTAGCTACTTCTAAATCACTAATCCTGGTCTCCATGGCGACAAATAAAGTACGTTTCTTACAAGTATCATCCGTGCAGGACGAGGAATAGCTAAACATGTTTCACTACACACCGTAGCTCACCGGCGTCAAAATGTAAACAAACGCCATTGGTGGATCTACACCTGACATCCACTGTAATGATATCAGGTACAGGTTCGTATCTAGTCGATACTACTATGATTACGTCGATATTTTTTGGCATCGCAACAACTTTCGTTTTTTTTTTAATGTATATTATGTTTAGAAACTCAGGAAATATGTCCCTAGATACATGAGGACTTTGAATATGACCAATGTATGATCCTGTAACTACTTGGTATCGCATCGATACCTAAATTTGTGGTATCATCCAAAACTAATGTAAAGTATCAAACAACAGAAGAATAAGTGATTTTTACATTTTAACAGAAGTGTAGATAAAACATGTTAAAAGAGAAAGTAAGCAGATATTAACAGTAAATGAACAAGTAGATTAATAATTCAGTTTCTACCACTTGTCCTTGATAATGTTGACGAAATAATAGAATGATAAATGACACAATATGTTACTACATATGTCAGCAGCTAAATTAAGAGCCTTTGTTTGTTTACTTACTAATACAAGACAAGTTGTTTTGTATGTTCACTATTTTATTTAAGGACAAACTTGCAATAAGAAACATATGTTTAATGTACCCTAAGATTTTTTGTTAAAATAAAGCCAATAATGCCATTTTTTGTGGTCCCCTTTATTTAGAAAAGTACAGAAAAGTATCGAAAATGTTTTGGGTACCGGTACCAAAATATTGGTATCGGGACAACACTAGTGTTTAGAGGCCGATACTAAGTTGATGGGCGATGACCTGACATGAAAATAGCAATACGGGGCAAACACAACGGGAGTACTATGGCACCAGAAGTTAGCATGCTACTCGGGAGTAATCCCCATAGAATAGGTAGACACTGCTGTCCATTGGAACGATGCATCGACGCCATCTTGAGCAGGGCTAATATGTGTCTATTTACTGCATTAGTCGCCTGTGACAGAGGTCCAGCCATGACTAAAATGTTGGTGCCAGTCCGATGCACGGCAGTTTGATGGGTCTGACAAAACCCTTGCTCAAGATGGTGGCCGTGTTGACAAGCCATCCAAGTATTCATAGCTGGGAGTAAGCCAGAGTCAGAGGACTATACACACACATGAGCACCATGCCCAGAAGAAATTCAGTGGAGTGAAATGGTAAATGTTCTGTATTTATTCAACTTTTTTTAAAAAACAATATTATAGGAGTTACTGATTTAATGAGTTGCATTCTTCTGGTATTAGCGGTTTATGTTTGTTTTGGACGCCGGTACGCGTTTTCCCTGAACTTGTGTGTTGTAAAGTAGCTATAGCCTTCCTGCCTGTTTGACTTGGCTTGGAGCCCATTGGGATCCATTAGGTTGGCATGGGGGAACTGGTTGGGAATCAAACACATACCATCTGCTCTATGCACCACTACACCACAGTGCCATTGATTCACAGGTTAAGAAAGGAGAATGTTCATCTCAAATGTCTGCTACATAACAGCTAGCCATGCTCAGGAGCCATGTAGTGGACACATGAGTGCAAGACTGCAGAAGGGGTTGGTTTTGGGGGTGATGCTGTTTAAACACGCACACGGACAGCCCACGGTTATGGAGTGAACTCCTGAACTCACAGCGGCGAGTGCCAGCTGAGGCGGAGGCGGAGGCGTAATATGTGCCATGTCTCCAGGCTCCATTAAGTTTAATGGACACTACACACACTTAACTCTGACCGCACACGGGCTGCACTACCAATGAGCTGAGGGGTTCTTGTTTTCGGATTTTTGTCCAAATTCATATCACATCAAGGACAGCTGGTTGCCGCCGTAACGCGCCAATTACATTTTGTTTTGCACACATGTTTGATGCTCGTTCATTGCAGCCGGAAAGACAACAAAACAACAGACCAGTGCCAGGCGATTGGCTGGGCAGAGCGGGTTGAACAATAATTCAGAAGAACACTCCAAACTATGGAGATTATACATTTAAACAACATCACTCTTATCTCATGCTGCTTTGCATGGATGTAATTGGGGGGCGGGACAGAGACGACATGTCCCCTGCACTTTTAATGCCCAAAAATAAGGTAATTGAATGGAGGCAAGTCAAACACTTGTGCCAGGCGGAAAAACAAATCATTTAAAAACGGTTGCTGTTAAACTGGTGAGTGAGAGCATAAAGTTCTTCAAACACTGTTTTTGTAATATTGCAGGTGTAGAGTAGATCAAATCGGACCAGGAAGAAATGATACATGTCGTTAGTGCCGATACCAATGGTAGTATCAATATATGATCGAAACTAGAGTGATCAGATCGGTATTTTTACTTTCACAAAATCTCATTTTTGACATTTTTGTTAATGCTTACATCCATCCATCCATCCATTTTCTATTGCTTGTCCCTTTTGGGGTCACGGGGGGTGCCTGCATTTGGGCGGAAGGCGGGGTACACCCTGGACAAGTCGCCACCTCATCAGACAGACAACATTCACACTCACATTCACACACTAGAGCCAATTTTAATGTTGCCAATCAACCTCTCCCCAGGTGCATGTTTTTGGAGACATGTGAAGTAGATGATGATTATTATTATATTATTATTATTATTATTATTAATGCTTACAAATTTAGGGAATACATCCCTAGACACAAGAAGACTTTGAAGGTAAAAAAATAAGTGATTTAAAGGTTTAGCAGATAGTAGTTTTTACTTTTGTTTAGTTATTACGACCATTGGCTTTGTTTTGTACAAACAATTGTATGTAATAAATGATAATAAGGAAGTAGTTTAAATGTTGAGTTGATATTGTTACACTGTCAATAGCATTTAATCATAAATAGGTTAAAGTATTTACATGTGATCGGTATCAGTCGATCTCACTCATAGCTGATTGGTATCAGCAGCATCAAACCCAGATCGGAACGGCCCTATTTTTGTCTGACAATTTATATATACACTTTTTTTTTCGGACGATAGGGCACGCCGGATAATTAGGCGCACTGCTGATGAGCTAATGGTCTGTTCAGGGCTATGTTCATAGAAAATGCACACCACATTATAAGGAGCATTAAAGGCCTACTGAAACCCACTACTACCGACCACGCAGTCTGATAGTTTTTATATCAATGATGAAATCTTAACATTGCAACACATGCCAATACGGCCGGGTTAACTTATAAAGTGCAATTTTAAATTTCCCGGGGAACTTCCGGTTCAAAACGCCTTTGGAGGATGACGGAAGTGTTTGGACCCTTTTGGACACGATACACAGAGCTCTGTTTTCTTCGACAAAATTCCACAGTATTCTGGACATCTGTGTTGGTGAATCTTTTGCAATTTGTTTACTGAACAATGGAGGCTGCAAAGAAGAACGTTGTAGGCGGGATCGGTGTATGCGGCTGGCTGTAGCAACACAACAAGGAGGACTTTGTTGGATAGCAGACCCGCTAGCGGCGAACTCACCTTGACTTCCTACGTCTACGGGCCGCCGACGGCATCGTCGATCGCTGGAACGCGGGTGAGCACGGGTGTTGATGAGCAGAAGAGGGCTGGCTGGCGTAGGTGGAGCGCTAATGTTTTTATCATAGCTCTGACGAGGTCCCGTTGTTAAGTTAGCGTCGTTAGCAACAGCATTGCTAGGCTTCGACAGGCGTCGAATACACATTAACCGTGTATTTACATGTCCAGTGTTTGGTTCGGTGTCTCCTGATAGTAGTATTGTTGATCTTCTGTCTATCCTTCCAGTCAGGGATTTATTTATTTTGTTTCTATCTGCATTTGGGACAGATGCTATCATGTTAGCTCATCCTAAAGAGCTTTGTCGATGTATTGTCGTGGAGATAAAAGTCACTGTGAATGTCCATTTCGCCTTCTCGACTCTCATTTTCAAGAGGATATAGTATCCGAGGTGGTTTAAAATACAAATCCGTGATCCACAATAGAAAAAGGAGAGAGTGTGGATTCCAATGAGCCAGCTTGTACCTTAGTTACGGTCAGAGCGAAAAAAGATATCTCTTGAACTGCATTCTAGTCCGTCACTCTAACGTTCCTCATCCACAAATCTTTCATCCTCGCTCAAATTAATGGGGTAATCGTCACTTTCTCGCTCCGAATATCTCTCGCTCCGTTGTAAACAACAGGGAATTGTGAGCAGCACTACCGCTTGTGACGTCACGCTACTTCCTGTAGGGGCAAGGTTTTTTTTTATCAGCGAGCAAAAGTTGCGAACTTTATTGTCGATTTTCTCTACTAAATCCTTTCAGCAAAAATATGGCAATATCGCGAAATGATCAAGTATGACACATAGAATGGATCTGCTATTCGCGTTTAAATTTAAAAAAATCATTTCAGTAGGCCTTTAAAGGAGTCATATTATTATTATTTTTTTCTAAATGTAAAACACTTCCTTGTGGTCTACATCCGTGTTTTTCAACCTTTCTTGAGCCAAGGCACATTTTTTTCATAAAAAAAATACGGAGGCACACCACCAGCAGAAAAGGTAAAACAATGAAACTCCACCAGGTTGTCTTATTTTGAGTTTGTTGTTGTTTCCTGTAAGTAGTGCTTTAGTTCCTGTCTTGCGCTGTTATTTTGGTGACCCTTCCTGTTTTGTTGGTGTTCTCCTGTAGCAGCTTCACGCCTTCCTTTGAGTGCTATTGCCCGCACCTGCTTTGTTTTCGCAATCAAGACTATTTAAGTTGTGCGTACACTATCCTTCTTTGTGGGGACATTGTTGATTGTAATGTCATGTACGGATGTACTTTGTGGACGCCGTCTCTGCTCCACACGCTGTAAGTCTTTGCTGTCGTCCAGCATTCTGTTTTTCTTTACTTTGTACTTCAGTTTTACTTTTGTTTTGCATAGCCATCCCTATGCTTCAGTGCCTTTTCCTAGCGGGACTTGCCTTTTGTTCATTTTTGGTTTAAGCGTTACATACTTTTTTACCTGCACGCTGTCGCCCGCTGTGCTCTGCCTATTGGGATCACGACAAACCATCCTCAACGCGTTCCGACTTCTACAAAGCAATGAACTACCTGCTGCCACCTACTGATATGGAAGAGTATTACATGGTTACTCTGCCGAGCTCTACACAGCACAGGCACTAGACAACGGCACATTATTATAAATATTGATTTGCAAAACATATTTGTTGGACCAATTAGGTGAAGTTGCATAATTTCCCACGGCACGCCAGACAATATCTCATGGCACACTAGTTTGCCGCGGCACAGTGGTTGAAAAACACTGGTCTACATAACATGTAATGGTGGTTCTTTGGTCAAAATGTTGCATAGATGATGTTTTATTTTCTAACCGTCTCTTCAGGATGCGCCGTTTTGTGGGCGGTCTTAATTACTGGACCACTTCTTTTTATATTATATATAAATGACATTGTGAACTCATCCATTATTCTTCACAAAAGTAATTTTTGCTGATGACACACATTTATTCATGTCACACAAAAATCCTGAAAAGCCTTCAAGCTATTGTCAATAGTGAATTAGTTCAAGTAGATCATTGGTTCAAATGTAATAAATTATTCTTCAATATAAATAAAACAAACTTGATTATATTTCGTTCAATTAGAGGCCGTAAAGACGTTGACAGGATACTGATTAAAATAAGGGATAAAGCAATTGAGAGAGTTGAGAGCACTAAAATTCCTTGGAGTATACACAGATGGATTTATAAATTTCAAAAGCCATATTGAATATTGGATGAATAAAGATCTAAACATGTCGGTCTACTCTCAAAATTGAGGCACTTTCTTCCTCCTAACGCTCTCCTAATTCTGTATCGGATTCTATTTGAAGCACATACAAACTATTGCAATGTCATATGTTGCAACACGTATCCCAGTTATCTTAAAAAACTGGAGATTCTTCAGTAGAAAGTCATACGTGTTGTATCACGGGCAAACTTTATTGCTCCCTTAAATCCTCTTTTGAATGGGTACAATCTTCTGAAGCTCACGGAGTGCGACAGATTCCACAGTGCTTGTATTATGTATAACGTAGTATATGGATTAAATTCTAGACTCTGCCAGCTCATTCCAGTGACCACTACTTCTCACAGACATAACACTGGAAGTAAACCTTTATTAAGAGGGGAACATGGTCATGTAAAGTGTACAAGATTTAGTATAGCCTGTAGAGGCCCGATGATCTGGAATGACATTGATAGCTCTATACAAGAATCACATCCTTTAAACATTTTTAAAAAGCGTTTTAAGCTAAATTTATTGCCACGTTATGCTTAGTACATCTAGCACACCCCTTATGGTTGAGGAATTCACATTTGTCGCATACTTTTGGTCTTGACCTCTGTATGTATGATGAAATTATCGCAGATCTTCAAGATGCAACCTTTTAATTACATTTGAATATTAGGATATTGAGACTGATTTGGTGGATTTAAAGATTCCCTTTTTTACTTATAAATGAAATTGTAAATGGGTATTTGATGGGTAGATTTTGAAATGTACTGTATTTTGTAGAGATGTCTGATAATATCGGACTGCCGATATTATCAGCTGATAAATGCTTTAAAATGTAATATCGGAAATTTTCGGTATCGGTTTCAAAAAGTAAAATGTATGACTTTTTAAAATGCCGCTGTATGGAGTGGTACACGGACGTAGGGAGAAGTACAGAGCGCCAATAAACCTTAAAGGCACTGCCTTTGCGTGCCGGTCCAATCACATAATATCTATGGCTTTTCACACACACAAGTGAATGCAATGCATACTTGGTCAACAGCCATACAGGTCACACTGAGGGTATAAACAACTTTAACACTGTTACAAATATGCGCCACACTGTGAACCCACACCAAACAAGAATGACAAACACATTTCGGGAGAACATCCGCACCGTAACACAACATAAACACAACAGAACAAATACCCAGAACCCCTTGCAGCACTAACTCTTCCAGGACGCTACAATATACCCCCCTCCCAACCCCGCCCACCTCAACCTCCTCATGCTCTCTCAGGGAGAGCATGTCCCAAATTCCAAGCTGCTCTTTTGAGGCATGTTAAAAAAAATAATGCACTTTGTGACTTCAATAATAAATATGGCAGTGCCATGTTGGCACTTTTTTCCATAACTTGAGTTGATTTATTTTGGAAAACCTTGTTACATTGTTTAATGCATCCAGCAGGGCATCACAACAAAATTAGGCATAATAATGTGTTAATTCCACGACTGTATATATCGGTATCGGTTGATATCGGAATCGGTATTTAAGAGTCGGAAAATATCGGAATATCGGCAAAAAAGTCATTATCGGACATCCCTAGTATTTTGTATATTATATGATGATGTATATTTTAACTGTGGGTCCCTGTCCATAAGCTTATGTGCTTCTAGGGATGACCTCATTGCAGAACGGACTCTGATATTAACAAAAGAAACAATAATGAAATACAAAACTATGTCTGTCTGTAAATAAATAAAGAAATAAAAATGAATAAATATGTGGCTCCACTTCCACAGCGTCTTCTCCCCGCCATCTTTGTTGTAGTTTTTAGCGCTTCCATAGCGAGTCTACTGACAGATGTAAGTTACAACTGTACGCAGTGGAGGATGACAAGAACAACAAGAGGATAAGTTGCTTACTGACTACAATGGCGTACCCGCGCAAAGCACTTTGGGTAAACCTTTACGTCAAATGAACAGGCGTCATACTGCAGTATAGTATCTCTTATGTGTGGCTGCCATCTACTCGTCACACTTATCATCACACCACATACCAAATAAAATTGCTTCGAGGTCGGTAAGCACAACCAGAACAATTACGCACATAAGGCGCACGGGGCTATAAGGCGCACTGTTGATTTTTGAGAAAATAAAAGCATTTTAAGTGTGCCTCATAGTCCGGAAAATACCGTGTGGCATGCGGTGTACCACTTTTACGATTGGGTTCACAATGGGTGGGATAAGAACACATGATCTGCTTAAATAGCCTGACAATGGTATCTTCTCACCTCCGTCTAAGTCCTCGCTGCCGAAGTGGTTCCTGTAGAAGAGCATGAACTGGATCCTGTAGCACTTGTAGAGCGTCACCAGGCAGATGAGCAGCATGAGGATGGCACCAAGACCACCCGCCAGTTCCACTGTGTACATCAGCTCCGCTGCAGAGAGAGAGAGAGAGAGAGAGAGAGAGAGAGAGAGAGAGAGAGGTTGTGTTAAAGCAGGGGTGCCCAAACTTTTTCCACCGAAGGCCACAGATTGACGAAACAAAGCATGCTAGAAAACTAGAAAATGTAATCCATCCATCCATTTTCTACCGCTTGTCCCTGATGGGGTGGCGGGGGGTGCTGGAGCTTATCCCAGCTGCACATTGCGTGAATGCTGAAGAGCAAAAGCCGAACTGAAATGCTAACAGTTAGCACGCTGGCCAGATGACGTCAAGTAGTGTTGTAACGATACCAATATTTTGGTACCGGTACCAGAATTATTTCGATACTTTTCGGTACTTTTCTAAATAAAGGGGACTACAAAAAATTTTCATTATTGGCTTTATTTTAACAAAAAATCTTAGGGTACATTGAACATATGTTTCTTATTGCAGTTAAGTCCTTAAATAAATATATATACTGTATATATATATATTTTTTTTTTTTTTCATAAAGAAATACAATCATGTGTGCTTACGGACTGTATCCCTGCAGACTGTATTGATCTATATTGATATATAATGTATATATTGTGTTTTTTATGTTGATTTAATTAAAAAAAAAAAAAAGTTTTATTTTAATGTTAATTTTTTTTATTTCTTGTGCGGCCCGGTACCGGTCTGCGGCCCGGTGTTTGGGGACCACTGTCTTAAAGCACCTCTTCCTAAAGATGTTTCAGTGTTATAACTTCACCTTACAACCCTAGCGCCGAGTAACAAAAATATGAGCAAAACGAGCTAAAAAAAGCTAGCATGCTAACAGTTAGCATTAGTGAATATATACACTATCCTGCTAAATTAGATTAAAGCTAGCATGCTAAAAATGCTAACTGTAACATGCGTAAAGTACCAAAATACTCTGAGGTGTGTACCGTATTTTTCGGACTATAAGTCGTATTTTTTTTCATAGTTTGGCCGGGGGTGCGACTTATACTCAGGAGCGACTTATGTGTGAAATGATCAACACATTACCGTAAAATATCAAATAATATTATTTAGCTCATTCACGTAAGAGACTAGACGTATAAGATTTCATGGGATTTAGCGATTAGGAGTGACAGATTGTTTGGTAAACGTATAGCATGTTCTATATGTTATAGTTATTTGAATGACTCTTACCATAATATGTTACGTTAACATACCAGGCACGTTCTCAGTTGGTTATTTATGCCTCATATAACGTACACTTACTCAGCCTGTTGTTCACTATTCTTTATTTATTTTAAATTGCCTTTCAAATGTCTATTCTTGGTGTTGGGTTTTAACAAATAAATTTCCCCCAAAAATGCGACTTATATATGTTTTTTTCCTTTTTTATTATGCATTTTCGGCCAGTGTGACATATACTCCAGGGGGACTTATACTCCGAAAAATACGGTACCAGAAAAAAACAGTTTAAAATGCTAGCATGTCAACGTTAGCATGCATCAAGTACCAAAACATGACCTACAAAATTACCCCCCCCATATTAACGTTAGCATGCTAACAGGTCTCATTCGTCAACTACCGAAATATTTGACGCTGAGGTGTATACTGTACCTGTAAAATTAGCAAAAAAAAACTAGCACGCTAATATTAGAATGCTAACGATTGTGCCGCGGGCCGTCTAAAAACATGCTATGGAACGTAAATGGCCCCCGTGCCGCTCTTTGGACACCCCTGTGTTAAAGCATGCAGTGGGGGCACACTCAGTGAACAGGGTCTGTGCCTGCATGGCCCCTGGCTGTTGGCACTTCACACTGATGCCAACACGGCGATGCTGGTAAACACTGCTTTTGAGTGACACGCCTGCTAAGATCAGCGCAGCGTGTGTGTGTGTGTGTGTGTGTGTGTGTGTGTGTGTGTGAAGTGGTGCTCCAGGCGATTCCCACTGAAGAGGCCCACTCTGCCCTGCAGCCCAGAGGAATCTGCATGCAAGGAATTGCTTTTCGCATTTTGTCATTTCTACATCTTTCGAGAGTCTTAACTTCCTCTCAGCGCTGCCAATGAAGAACCCCTCCGACTAATTCACCTCTCACGGTGTGGCTCAGTGCAATCCTCCCCAGGTACACTCGGAGGCTGCCAATTCTGGCCTAGGGGAGCCAGCTTCCACTTAAACAGTGCATGAGGCTAAAGCTCCACCTGGCATCCAGACCATCACTCTTTTAGACAAATGAGCTCCCGACTCGCACATCTGGCAGGTTTAAGATGTTGCATCGCTTTTGTGCTGCTGCTGCTCTTCAATAACAACGAGTGCAGCAAAGTAGAGTTCATGTAAACACTGATGAATGTTTGGAGTTTGCAGGAGAGCCAAAGGAACCTCTAAGTCAGTGGTTCTTAACCCGGGGTTCGGCGGAGGTCAAGACACACCCGACTCATCGTGTGAATAAAAACTCCTCCCTATCGGCGTATTACGGATACGACAACAGCAGAAGTCAGACTGATTTGCAGGTGTGTAATTTGTTGTGAGTTTATGCTCTGTGTTGGTTTTGTTGTTTGAACAAGGTGATGTTCATGCACGGTTCATTTTGTGCACCAGTAAAAAAAACATGGTAACACTTTAGTATGGGGAACATATTCACCATTAATTAGTTGCTCATTAACATGCAAATTAGTAACATATTGGCTCTTAACTAGTCATTATTAAGTACTTATTAATGCCATGGCCTTATTATAACCCTAACCCTCTAACCCTAACCAAATAACTCTAAATTAAGTATTTGTTACTTAAAATATGTTCCCCATACTAAAGTGTTACCAAAAACATATAACTTTGTCTTGAATTTGAAAAAAAACATTTTATTTTTCACTAAAGAAGGGTTCGGTGAATGCGCATATGAAACTGGTGGGGTTCGGTGCCTCCAACAAGGTTAAGAACCACTGCTCTAAGTTCACCAAGTACCACCTCAGAAAACACATTACCGCCATACAGTAGCGTAGTAGGCCTAAGTATCCATTAAAAACAAGGCAGAGGTTTTATTTAACAAGATATTATTTGGGGCCACTGTAACATCACACATAGTTTGAATATGGGAAAATAAAACACTGCACTTTAGTCATGTGATTCTTTGGCGTACCACTAGATCAGACCTGGGCAAATTAAGGCCCGGGGGCCGCATGTGGTCCGTTAAGCTTTTCAATCTGGCCCTCCGGACATTCCCAAATCATTTTTTTTTCAAATTACTGTAAGTCTTGAACTATATATATTAGAGATGTCCGATAAATGCTTTAAAATGTAATATCGGAAATGATCGGTATCGTTTTTTTTATTATCGGTATCGTATTTTTAATTTATTTTTAATTTATTTAATCAACATAAAAAACACAAGATACACCTACAATTAGTGCACCAACCCCAAAAACCTCCCTCCCCCATTCACACTCATTCACACAAAAGGGTTGTTTCTTTCTGTTATTAATATTCTGGTTCCTACATTATATATCAATATATATCAATACAATCTGCAAGGGATACAGTCCGTAAGCACACATGATTGTGCGTGCTCTGGTCCACTAATAGTACTAATCTTTAACAATTAATTTTACTAATTTTCATTAATTACTAGTTTCTATGTAACTGTTTTTATATTGTTTTACTTTATTTTTTATTCAAGAAAATGTTTTTAATTTATTTATCTTATTTTATTTTATTAATTTTTTAAAAAAGGACCTTATCTTCACCATACCTGGTTGTCCAAATAATAACATGTTAATTCCACGACTGTATATATCGGTATCGGTTGATATCGGTATCGGTAATTAAGAGTTGGACAATATCGGAATATCGGATATCGGCAAAAAAGCCATTATCGGACATCCCTAATATATATACCTGTATATACCATAAGTATTTCAATGGTTGAAATCTGCGCTTTTGCATGATATACTAGGTCAGTATTTTTTAACCTTTTTTGAGCCAAGGCACATTTTTTTCATAAAAAAAATACGGAGGCACACCACCAGCAGAAAAGGTTAAAAAATTAAACTCCACCAGGTTGTCTTATTTTGAGTTTGTTGTTGTTTCCTGTGTTTAGTGCTTTAGTTCCTGTCTTACGCTGTTATTTTGGTGACCCTTCCTGTTTTGTTGGTGTTCTCCTGTAGCAGCTTCACGCCTTCCTTTGAGTGCTATTGCCCGCACCTGCTTTGTTTTCGCAATCAAGACTATTTCAGTTGTGCGTACGCTATCCTTCTTAGTGGGGACATTGTTGATTGTCATGTCATGTACGGATGTACTTTGTGGACGCCGTCTCTGCTCCACACGCTGTAAGTTTTTGCTGTCGTCCAGCATTCTGTTTTTGTTTACTTAGTAGCCAGTTCAGTTTTACTTTTGTTTTACATAGCCATCCCTATGCTTCAGTGCCTTTTCCTAGCGGGACTTGCCTTTTGTTCATTTTTGGTTTAAGCGTTACATACCTTTTTACCTGCACGACGTGCTCTGCCTATTGGGATCACGACAAACCATCCTCGACGCGTTCCGACTTCTACAAAGCAATGAACTACCTGCTGCCACCTACTGATATGGAGTATTACAAGATTACCCTGCCAAGCTCTACACAGCACAGGCACTAGACAACGGCACATTATTATGATCATTGATTTGCAAAAAAATGTTTTTGGACCAATTAGGTAAAGTTGCATCATTTCCCACGGCACACCAGACAATATCTCATGGCACACTATTGTGCCGCGGCACTGTGATTGAAAATCACTGGACTATGGTAATCTAATTAGTTACTATGATCATCAAATTAGTTACTATGGTAATCGAATTAGTTACTATGGTCAACAGCCATACAGGTCACACCCCGGGTGGCCGTATAAACAACTTTAACACTGTTAAAAATATGCACCACACTGTGAACCCACACCAAACAAGAATGACAAACACAACATCAACACAACAGAACAATTACCCAGAACCCCTTGCAGTACTAACTCTTCCGGGACGCTACAATAGCTACAATATACCCCTCCACCCCCAACCTCAACCTCCTCATGCTCTCTCAGGGAGAGCATGTCCCAAATTCCAAGCTGCTGTTTTGAGGCATGTTAAAAAAAATAATGCACTTTGTGACTTCAATAATAAATATGGCAGTGCCATGTTGGCACTTTTTTTCATAACTTGAGTTGATTTATTTTGGAAAACCTTGTTACATTGTTTAATTTATCCAGCGGGGCATCACAACAAAATTAGGCAAAATAATGTGTTAATTCCACGAATGTATATATCGGTATCGGTTGATATCAGAATCAGTAATAAAGAGTTGGACAATATCGGAATATCGCACATCTATAGTTCAAAGTGTAGGAAAAAAGTAGCGGTTTATAGTTTTATGGAATTGACAGTATTATTTGTGCTTAAACAGTACAGGGTCAATATCAGCCGATAGTTAAAGCTGCAAAATCGGTATCGTATCGGAAGTAAACACCCTTAATATTTATCGTGCACAGACGTTACTCATAGTGGTCGCACGACCTCACTTTAGAGATTCCACTGACATTTATGCCTGTGAGCAAGATACTGATGTATGAAATATCAAGTTCAAACCGGAATGTGCTGTTAGCTACTAGAAGGAGGAGAAAAATAGGATGAGAAATCAGACGTGAAAGATGATGAAAGCAAACAATCGGACCGCTTGTATCCTCAGGCTGCCTCTACTCTCTCTCCTCAAGTGTACAGCGTATGAACTGTAATCCATAACACTGTCCCGTTTCCCCCGGTAACAACGTCCTCGTGCTGCTAGATTGTGGTACCTTTCTTGACGAGTTGGATATTGGCATGTCGCCGACCGTTGCCGTTCTCCACGTAGCAGGTGTAGTTGCCCAGGTCGCTCTCCTCCAGGGAATCAACGGTGAGCGAGATGGAGACCTCTTGCTCCCCCAAGTGCTCACGGATTGTCCTGCGGGGGTACGGCAGAGTCAGTTTGTGGCGTGACAAGTGCAAATGTTCAAGTGGAACATGAACGTGGGAGCTTTTACCACATAGGAACTTTTTTGCAGATGTAACTAGAACAGGATCACAGTTATATTTCCTTGGTGATGACGCCGCCTCATTCGATATCACATTATTGTCCACAAATTATTGCCCATGTCATTGTCAACAATATTTTGAGACCACTTAAAGAATGAATGGAATCATAGTCTACAATATTAATAATGTAAGTAACTTTTTCAAATGCCAAAAAAAGGGTGAAAAACAAGTTAAATCGTGATTAATCACAACAAATTATTGCATGCAGATTAATCCTGCAAATGTATTTAGACCAGGGGTGTCCAAACTTTTTCCACTGAGGGCCGCACACGGGAAAATTAAAGCCTGCGGGGGCCATTTTGATAGTTTTCATTTTCAAATCATAACAAAATATATGGATTTATTATTTTTTTTCCCTTTAGGGCTCCCGGGGACCATAAAGGGTCTAAGTCATTAAAATGTTAAAAACAAGTCAAATTATTTTTTTATTTTTTTTATATAACGCTTACAGTAAATCTCTACAGTATATCAACTTCAGGTTGATATAAAATTTAAAAAAACAAAAAGGTTTTATGCCTTTTCTGTCAAGACAACTTTGTTTTTTTATAATAAAACTGAAATATGCAGTATTTCCCCCACTGCCCAAAACATTCAGAAAGCAATGTTTGATGTGAAGTAATTAGAGCCTTAAAAACATCAATAATGCAAGACACCATTGATACTAATTCATTGTTATTTTTGAGTAATCACAGTGAAAAGATGAATAAAATCCCATTAAATATATTTAGGATACAAAAGGTGCTCCACTCATAAAGTGATACATTTGTATTAGTTTTTTTTTTCTTCCTTTCAACACTTAAGTTACGAGCTCAACTTCAGATATATCTGTCGATTTTACGTTTAAACTATTATTTTGTTTGTTTTATGCTCTTTTGTCAAAGAAAACGATGTTTTTGTATGGCAACCACACAATATATGCAATATTTTCCACATAAAACATTTTAAAGTGAAATATTTTAAATAATTGGAGCCTTGAATAGGTCAATAATTCATTATAACATTGATTTTTTTTTTTTTTTTAAGCAATGGCAAAAAAAAAGAAAAATAAAGATAGACAAAAGAAAAAAAAACAGCCTGCATGGCAGCTTTGTGTCAACATTGCAACTTTTTCTAGTTAGATTTCACCTCATTCCACTTTTTGTAATGTTTATTTTTGCAATAGCATTTCCAGAATGCGTGGCGGGCCGGTAAACAATTAGCTGCGGGCCGCAAATGGCCCCCGGGCCGCACTTTGGACACCCCTGATTTAGACAGTACATGCTTTGTTAAAGGGAGCTGGAATTTTGCCTATTGTTCACCATCATTAGGGAAGACATAACGACGAATGCATTTTAAAATAAATGCATTCTAACTTGTAAATAAATGTAAATAAAAGTCTGCTTACAGCGGAGCCAATGGGAGGTCCTCTATTCCGCCTGTAAAACCCAATAAATTACAATCCAAAAACCGCCAACAATACTTAATTTACATTCCATGACTTGAATATTAACCAAGTATGAGTGATTTTGTTATTATAAGCGCTAACGCAGACAAACTATTTATCGCGGCGCTGCGATTACTAGCTGGTGTAGCTATGCTGATATCATCGACTGGTGGGCTGCTTCATGGAAGTTTATTGTAGATCATAAATCATGCTTCTCACCTTGATAGTCAAAGGATGAGGATGTAATTCCACACATTGATAGACTTTGACAGCCAATTTACACCCGAAAATGGCAAGAAACACACAAAACAACCCTTTTCTTCGTGATTATTATGATTAATTATTTATCTAAACGGGAGTATGACAAGACTATGTGAGTCTGCATCCTAATGACAGCAGACATTGTACAGTAAGTGATATTTTATTATGTTTGTTGGCTCTCATAGAGTCTGCAGTGAGTAATAATAAGTGATGTTGTCGAAGGAAAAAAGCTAAGATCATGATGCATTTTTTAAATGAATGCACTGCGTATGTTTAAAATTAGCAAAATATTAAAAGTTATTATAAATGTTACTACATTACATATATACTTACATTACGTATATAAAACCTCAATGGAGGTGTTTGGATGTTTTTTTTAAGGGCTTTGTAGGCAGAATGGAGTGACTCCCATTTGTGCTTGTCTTACATAATGATTGTGAATGATAGGCAAAAAAAAAAAAAAAAAAAAAAGTGCGGTTCCCTTTAATTTAACCTTTTAAGGCCCAAGCTGTTTGTTTACATGCTTTTTTAATTTCTCTTTGCTATTTGGGTTTATTGGACCCTAATTAGAATAAAAACTAAAAATCATCTTTTGATATGATGTACTTAGTCCATAAGTAACAAACGTGTACTTCATGTTTAGTGACATGCTAATTCTTATTTCTACAGTTTTTTTTTTCCAAATTCCATTGTATGTTATACTCTTCTGACACCACCAGATGGCAGTATAAAAGTCCACATAAGGGCCATAAGACCCCAATTCAGTAGTGTACACAATTTTGGAAATAAGAGCTAAAAGGTGCTGTCCACGCATGTGGCCACTAAGGCCTTTAGAGGTAAAGCAAAAACATAAGACGGTGAAAAATAAGTTAACTCATGTGATTAATCACAAAAAATGTTTGCATTATTCATGTATATATGCAGATTAATCCAGCAATTTATTTTCACCATACATGATCCTTTAACCTTAAGCATGGATGGTTACCTGAAAGGTGTGGGTTGTTATCAGGTCAACGCATACGCCAGTACTAAAATGCTAGCTGGTCAATTTCATTTGAAACACACCCTGACTGGACTTAAGATAAAACTGTTAGCAAGTTTTGAGTAAACAACTAACGTGCATTCAAGTAAAATATGTCTTCAAATGTTCCTGTACGACATTCTCATAATAAAATTGCATTTGTGTCGAAGTATCGGGGTCTCTTTTTTAGGTTTATTTAAATTATGCAAGGGAGTATTTTTTTAACATTTTAATGAAAAGGATGAAAATAAGTAAACAATAAAAAATGCATATTGATTGTCTGGAAGTGCAGTTCTTTCCCAGTTGTAAAACCTGGGTCAAGCGTTTTTTTGTTTATTTTTATTTATTAATTTTTTTGCTGTTGCCATCACTTTGCAACAAATCCGGCATACTGGCTCATTCATCCGGCTCATTTTCCTCATTCTGTGCCACGACACAAACACACGTTTGGCTTTGCAATCCTATTTTTTCTTCCTAATCGTCGTCGGCTTGCGGTGCGTCTCACTAGCGTGTCGCGACTGTCGGAAGCTAGCAGTCTCGCCTCCGCTCACCGAGACAAATATCGTGGATGACTGACAAGAGGGTTCACTCTACTGCAATTGGATAAACATGCAAGTGTGCCCCGTTTAAAATAAAAGAAAGACACAAACAGGGCAATGCACCAATACCTACAAAATTATGGAGTTTATTTTCTTTTTATTTATCGGTCCAAGGCCAAGTGATGACCAGTGTTTGTAAAATTACTTTAAAAATGTGTGTGTGTGTAATTAGCCTACACGTTGTTTGCTGTGGGATGTTGCCTCTTCTTATTTGATATCGAGTTCCTTTTAGTGTGGTGCTCGTAAAAAGTTACTTCCTGCATTGAACTTGCTTCCTTGTTGACATACAACCAAGTCAAAAGTAGCACGCCATGTTGCATCAAACACATCGGGAACAGCGTTGTAACGTGCATAAAATGAATTAGATTACCCGTTACAAGTAAAAGTAACGGCGTTAGTAACGGCATTGTTATGTGACGCCATTGTGACAGAGAACGTGACTTTATCTACTTTCGCAGCTGCTCAGCGACTACCAAAAATATCAGAAAAACCTCGAGAAAACAATAACTCAACACCGCAGGGGGCCCAAAAAAGTCATAAGCATCTTAATAAAATATGGATTTTTCCCTGTCAAAATGTTTTTTATGTCACAGTGTGATTCCCGAAGGAAATCACGAGTGAGTATTATGATTAGGGTTGGGTATCGAGTATCGATTGGAACAGGGACTAACTTTCCGATTCTCCCGGAATCGTTCAAAAGTTTAAATTTCGATTCCTAGTTTCGATACCCAGTCCGCCGACCGGAAAAAAAGAATAAGTCCGCCGACCGGAAAAAGAAGCCGCTAAACACCAACGAAGAAGCGCCCACCGCCGGAAGTGTTAGCATAGCCGAGCCTATGTAGCCGAGCGAGTCAGTTAAGCGTGGATAGCGGGCGTCGGCGGTCGAAGTGTGGCTTTATTTTACTAAAAAAAATGAAATATCGGCGAAATGTAACACGTGCGACAGGACTGTATATACATGCAATAAATAATGTGTTTTGCGCCAACGTCGAGGCAGCTAACAAATTAGCCCGCATATTTTTTCATAGACAATTTACAACCTGCTAGCCAGGCTCCGCGATGTGCTCAGCGTACTCCGTTCACCGTAGCGGCAATGGGGAAGATGTCGGTGCCACAGACGGAAGAGTGCCACAGAAAGGTCACTGCACACATAGTCAAAAGACTGCATCACTTTTCAGAGGTGGAATCTCCAACATTTAGGTTGGTTAAGCAATAACGTTAGAGCTAAGCTAATTGATACTGGGCTAAACAGTAACAGCAACATTACATGTTTGTTTATGTTTGCAGGGATATGGTGAAAACTCTCAACCCAAAATGCATACCACCTTCCAGGGACTACCTGTCAAACACATTGATCCCGGCATGGTACAAGAAGAATCGGAATCGAAACAAAGAATCGGAATCGGAATCGGAATCGTTCGAATTCAAACGATACCCAACCCTAATTATGATTCATTCTTTATCAGTATGACAATATTCTATCAGTCTGCATCCTAATGACAGTAGACATTGTACTGTAAGTGATGTTTTATTATGTTTTTTTGGCTTTCATAAAGTCTGCAGTGAGTAATAATCAGGGATGTTGTGGAAGGAAAAAAGCTAACGTCATGATGCGTTTTCGAAATGAATGTTTAAAATGAGCAAAATATTAAATGTTATTATCAATGTTACTACATTACATATATGCTTACATCATGTATATAAAACATAAAAGGGAGGTGTTTGGATGTTTTTTTTAAGGGTTTTATTGGCAGAATGGAGAGAGTCCCATGTGTGCTTGTCTTACATAATGATTGTGAATGATAGGCACAATTTGAAAAAAAAAAGTGCAGTTCCCCTTTAAGGTAATGCAAAAACATAAGACTGTGAAAAATAAGTGAACTCATGTCATCCAAAAATATCAGAAACACCTCAAGAAAACAATAACTCAACACCACAGGGGGCCCAAAAAAGTCATAAGCAGAGAACGGCGTCTAATAAAATATGGATGTTTCCCGGTCAACATGTTGTTTATGTCGCAGTGTGAATCCCGAAAGAAATCACAACTTCAAAATTAGTCTCAGACGGAGCGTTTTTGATACCCATACCGTAAATCTCCGTGACATGTTATCCAGCGCTATCACCAAACCTTTACTCTGGCTGTTTACATCCATCCTTCAACAGGTAATACCTTCTGACCTGCCGGGTCTCCAGACAGTGACATTATAATGGTTGTCAAAGCAGAAGACAACCTTCAAATAGACCAATAATGTCTCCGTATATTACTCCGCTTTGGCCAATAACTGGTGAGGAGTGGAAAAACGATGATCTGACCGCTGCGGGAATTGTTGCTGACACAATAAAGCCTCAACCCTGAACTATTCCTTCCCTCGCAAGTTGATTGAATCGTAGCTCGGTTGACATATTTAGTGATATTTGGTTTCCCTTAATTGAACTTAAAACAATTGGACTGTGTGACCCTTTCTCTGTTGAATGATGTTTAGAGGGACTAATAAAGGCTGAGAACTTTAGGTCATTGTCACGAAAAGTTGTACCTTTCATGTCAAAGCCAATTACCAGAACTTTCTCCAACTGTTAACAGAGCTACGGCCACGCTCGGCTTCAAACGCTAATGGACCTCCGACCAATTTAAGGCCAGTGCAACACTTTGTACTCCACACCCTGTTGTCACTGCGGAAATGAGCACACACACACACACTAAGTACACTAAGGCAGTGTTTTTCAACCTTTTCTGAGCCGAGGCACATTTTATTCATTGAAAAAATCCCCAGGCACACCACCAGCAAAAAACATTAAAAAATGAAACTCAGCAGTCCATATTGACAATTAAAAAGCCGTTCTCGCAATTGTTGGATATGAATTCAAACCATAACCAAGCATTCATCACTATAGCTCTTGTCTCAAAGTAGGTGTACTGTCACGACCTGTCACATCACGCCGTGACTTATTTTGACGTTTTTGCTGTTTTCCTCTGTGTAGTGTTTTAGTTCTTGTCTTGCGCTCCTATTTTGGTGGCTTTTCCTCTTTTGTTGTTATTTTCCTGTAGCAGTTTCATGTCTTCCTTGAACGCTTTTCCCCCGCACCTGCGTTGCTTTCGCAATCAAGACTATTTAAGTTGTGCGGACGCTATCCTTCTTTGTGGGACATTGTTGATTGTCAGGTCATGTACGGATGCTCCACACACTGTAAGTCTTTGCTGTCGTCCAGCATTCTGTTTTTGTTTACTTTGCAGCCAGTTCAGTTTTAGTTTCGTTCTGCAAAGCCTTCCCTAAGCTTCAAAACCCTCCTTAAGACCTACCTCTTCTCGCTGGCCTTTGACCCGAGCTGAGTCCGCCCACTAGGCCACCATTTCTAGTCCCCCCCCCCCCTCCCACCCCTTCGCTTTAGTTGTATTTTTCAATTTGTAGCACTTTTATTATTATTATTTTTTATTCTGCACATTTTTTAAACTTTTTTATTCGACCCCTTTTACCGTATTGCATTTGCATTATCTTTTTTAGCACACTCATTGTTTATGTTCTTTGTTTGTTTTTTTTGTTTTGCTTAGTTGTTTTTTTTGTTGTTGGTTTTTTTTGTTTTTTGTTTGCTCCATGCTTTTTTTAACCTGTAAAGCACTTTGGTGCAATCTAAAAAGTTGTTGAAAATGTGCTATATAAATAAAGTTGACTTGACTTGACTTCAATGCCTTTTCTTAGTGGCGCTCGCCTTTTGTTTATTTTTGGTTTAAGCATTACACACCTTTTTACCTGCACACTGCCTCCCGCTGTCGTCTGCATATTGTGATCACGACAAACATCTACAAAGCAATTAGCTACCGGCTGCCACCTACTGATTTGGAAGAGTATTACATGGTTACTCTGCCGAGCTCTAGACAGTACAGACACTCAACAACGGCACGATATTTGCGGATTATAATTACTGGTTTGCAAAAAATCTTTTAACCCAATTAGGTGAAATGACATAATCTTCCACGGCACACCAGACTGTATTTCACGGTGTGCCGCGGCCTACTGAGATCTGTACCTTGGTAAACCTCGCTCTCTGACAGTGACTGTGCTGGCAATCGGGTTGATATCTCAGTTTTCTCAGTTATCTCACGCTCGTCACGCTCGTCTCTCATGCCTGTGACCCAGATTCAAGTCTCGGGCGAAACAGAAATGCAGGGACTGAGCCACGCGGGTTACAGTGGTGCCGTGACCCGGATGAGAGTGAGGTTTAGGGGGGGTGAGTGGATCGGAGACCGGTCAGTAAGGTTGGGTCACGTGTTCCTCGGTAAGCCCCGCTCTCTGACAACCTCAAGAGCAGTGCTGGCTATTGGGTTGATAGCCCAGGCTAATAGCTTGTCTCTCTTGACCCAGGTTCCAGTTTTGGGTAGATCAGAAAAAGTGCACAAGCGCAAAAGTGGTGCACGATTTCAGCATTTTGACAACCGTTTTCCACCCACATCCATAGCATCATGGGACGTTTTGTTACGCTGTGGAAGATGTAGCACCGGATATCATTGCGCACCACCTTTTTAAGAGCAATGTAGAACATCTCCTCCGGTGCGATCGACAACGGAACCGACTTTTTATCACGCCAAAAGTGCGCTGTTGTAGACGCTAGCATAAACTGTGATGGTGCGTTGGAATGATCCAGACTAGGTTATTTTAGTAAACGAGTAGTATATTGATTAGTTTGTTCAATTATTCGATAATCGAATAAAACTTACTTTATAACCTCACAGTGTATCTTAGGGGAAATAGTTGCAATATACAATGATTGTTCTGCTTGCCATAATATTTATTGTCTTTTTCTAACAAATGCTCATAGTCAACATTGAAATTGCACTTTTTAACGTGTGTGGAACCCGCTTGGTTCAGTTCCTGCTTTCCTGTTCCTGCCGGGGTCTAATACCTGGGTCGTCCGCATGAGAGACAAGTGTGCTGACTACCGAGCTCAACTCGATAGCTCTTGAAGTTCTTAGCGGGTGAGATTGACCAACGTCCACATGGCCCAGCCACACCGGCTGGCTTGTGTTACATATTGCATTATCCATCCACCCATCCATTTTTCTACCGCTTGTCCCTTTCGGGGTCGCTGGAGCCGTATGTGGGCTCTGTACCGAGGATGTCGTTGTGGCTTGTACAGTCCTTTGAGACACTTGTGATTTAGGGCTATATAAATAAACATTGATTGATTGATTGATTGATATCTCAGCTGCATTCGGGCGGAAGGCGGTGTACACCCTGGACAAGTCACCACCTCATCGAAAGGCCCAACACAGATAGACAGACAACATTCACACTCACATTCACACACTAGGACCAATTTAGTGTTGCCAATCAGCTTTATTAAAAGAAATAAAACAAAACAACACTACGATGTTCACCGCCACAGAGATCAAATTTCCCCCCCACACACCACGCTCATGTGCGCTCTATTGCAGACAACGTGCGGAAACTATGTTTGCATATTTAAAGTCCAGGGTACTCCATGTGCTCCATATTTGATCAATTGTTATTGGTTCATTAAAGCAACAGCATATAAGTGAAAGTGTTTTTCTAATCAAATAATCGATTTAATCGATAACTCGTCACAGCCCGAATCCAGATGCAGGGAAATGCCGTGTTGCAGGAAGTTCTTTCATAGGAGATACACTATATTGCCAAAAGTATTTGGCCACCCATCCAAATGATGAGAATCAGGTGTCCTAATCACTTGGCCCGGTGTATAAAATCAAGCACTTAGGCATGGAGACTGTTTCTACAAACATTGGTGAAAGAATGGGCCGCTCTCAGTGATTTCCAGCGTGGAACTGTCATAGGATGCCACCTGTGCAACAAATCCAGTCGTGAAATTTCCTCGCTCCTAAATATTCCAAATTCAACTTTATTATAAGAAAATGGAAGAGTTTGGGAACAACAGCAACTCAGCCACCAAGTGGTAGGCCACGTAAACTGACAGAAAGTGGTCAGTGGATGCTGAAGCGCATAGTGCAAAGACTTTCTGCACAGTCAGTTGCTACAGAGCTCCAAACTTCATGTGACCTTCCAATTAGCCCACGTACAGTACGCAGAGAGCTTCATGGAATGGGTTTCCATGGCCGAGCAGCTGCATCTAAGCCATACAGCACCAAGTCCAATGCAAAGCGTGGGATGCAGTGGTGTAAAGCATGTCGCCACTGGACTCTAGAGCAGTGGAGACGCCTTCTCTGGAGTGATGAATCACGCTTTTACATCTGGCAATCCGATGGACCAGTCTGGGTTTGGAGGTTGCCAGGAGAACGCTACATTTCGGACTGCATTGTGGCGAGTGTGAAATTTGGTGGAGGAGGAATTATGGTGTGGGGTTGTTTTTCAGTAGTTGGGCTTCCAGTGAAAATAACTTTGAATGCTCCAGGATACCAAAACATTTTGGACAATTCCAACCTTGTGGGAACAGTTTGGAGCGGGCCCATTCCTCTTCTAACATGACTGCACCGGTGCACAAAGCATGGTCCATAAAGACATGGATGACAGAGTCTGGTGTGGATGAACTTGACTGGCCTGCACAGAGTCCTGACCTGAACCCGATAGAACACCTTTGGGATGAATTAGAACGGAGACTGAGAGCCAGGCCTTCTCCACCAACATCAGTGTGTGACCTCACCAATGCGCTTTTGGAAGAATGGTCGAAAATTCCTATAAACACACTCCGCAACCTTGTGGACAGCCTTCCCAGAAGAGTTGAAGCTGTAATAGCTGCAAAAGGTGGACCGACATCATATTGAACCCTATGGGTTAGGAATGGGATGGCACTTCAAGTTCATATGTGAGTCAAGGCAGGTGGCCAAATACTTTTGGCAATATAGTGTATATTGATTTGTGTTGATTGCTGGCTCCAAATCAGCCTTTAAAGTACCAGTAGAGTGGAAAGACAGGTTGCCTCTATATAAATATGATTCATGACACCAACAGACGAACAAAGTTTGTGAGTGAATAGATATGATCAAAATAGTATCCTTCTCACTGAGATTCCCGAGCCATTTTGAGAGTTAATGAGGAAGCCAGTCAGATGGTTTGTGACGTAGCGTTAGGAACCACAGATCCCTTCCCCTATCAACAACAAAGTTAATCATGCAGACTTTTTCAAGCCAAAAACGATTACTTTGGTAACAAAATTATGATCAGAACCTTATATTTTTGAGCCCGAATACAAAGAGGATGAGCAATAAGTTTTAGAAGCCGAGTGCTAAACGAATGCAGCTTTAATAAAACACTATAGCGTCAGCAGCATACAAACTAACAATAACAAACCATAATAAAACAAACACTGTAATATTTCCACTCTCACTGGGATGCAGAGCGACGGGACGCTCACATAATTCCGTTTGGATGAAGAATCAATCACAATCCTTGCGAAGGTTTAAAAAAAGTTGCAGAAACTAGCGACTTTTAGGGGATGTCAAAGTCAACCAGCCTCTCGGTCCATGGCCACATTTGTCTACTACCAGGTGAGATATGCATTGAATATAATCTAGAATTTACTTTTAGCAAGTTTGAGACGAAGCAGAAGTAGCTGCCGGCTCAGTGTGTCAACAATAGCAATGCGCCGCTAAAATAGTCCGTCTGCGTTAGCGCTTGTAATAACAATATCACTCATATTTGGTTAATTTTCAGGTCACGACATGTAAATGGAATATTGTTGTTATTTTTTGGATGTTTTTACAGAGAGTATCATGAGCGCAACACAGGACCCTCGATCTGCTGATTCAATTGTTAGACATTTATTTATGAATTTGAATGCATAAAAAAAGCCAAGCATATGTGTTCTTGTCTTATATTAGTGTACAGCTCCACTAATGGACATTGGAGTGTTACTTTCAAAGGCAAAATTTAAGTATTGCTAGAAACATAATTTTATATGGGACTTTATTGTATTATATGTATAGTACATGTTCCAAAAAGAAATAAAGCATAAAACACAGTATATTTAAATATACTAAATGTAAAAAAGGGAATAAATATTCAAAATAAGATCATTAACTGAAATCTAGTTTGGTTACGCCATCATGAGCGCAACACAAGGTTGTAAAAGTTTCAACTACAATTCTAAATAAGATGTCAAAAGCAAACTGAAATCAAATACACACAGCTTAAAGATTGATCAATACCTATTTCAATTTAGTAATACATAAATATGATGATTTATCAAAATATAAAAGAAATATACCTGAACAGAACGCTCATGATGGTTACACCAAAAAGTAACGCTATGAACCGCGTTTTTCCAAGTTTTTGGGGCATTTTTATGCTATTTCCATGCATCTCCTTTTTATTAGCATTGATTTTAAATGGTCAAACTAATGCATGTTATACATGCATGCCTTTGTAAACAAACAAAAAAGTCATATTTATTTTGATTGTTACATTTTGAAGTACATTTGTGCAGGCGGGTGCAAATGTACCCATTACCAGAGCTGTACACATAAGGATTGTGAATGATAAACAGCACATCTCTTTCCCATTTTCACGTACCGTATTTTTCGGACCAAAGGGCGCAACGGATTATAAGGTACACTGTTGATGAGCGGGTCTATTCAGGTCTACTTCCAGACGAAAAGCGCACCGGATTATAAGGCGCATTAAAGGGGTCATATTGTAGCATGTGAGGAGATGGCGCTGAATATTTTAATGTCATTCAGACTTTTGTTTAAACTGCATCTCCTCATCCGCGGCTTGATGTGCAACAACATTGTGTCCAGTGAAAAAAACACTCCGACTGAAACTCTCTAAAAATAACTTAAGTTCCGTGGGTGAATTATGTAAACCCACTACACCAGGGGTGTCCAAACTTTTTCCACTGAGGGCCACACACTGAAAAATCGAAGCAAGCGGGGGCCATTTTGATATTTTTTTATTTTAAAAACCAATACAATATATGTATAAAAAATATACATTTAGGCCTCCACTCAGGCTTGATCCCAGGGACCCCAAAGGGTTTTGTCCAAAGAAAATAAAAAAATGTGTCTGTAGAGGTTGCCCTCTAGTGGGTTCTTCGGACCACCACACACTGCCAGGAGAGCCCGGAATTCAGGGTATAACACTGTTCTATTCTAATAAATAGCAATAGGCTTCTGCTTTCCAGCACAATGTCTTTTCCCCCTGCGTCCGCTCATCAGCATCTCCAACTCCAACTACGTGTCTCAATCCGGCTGCTGCTAATAAAGGTGATTAGATAACAAGGCCCACCTGGGCCATCTACTCACCTGTCGCTGTCTTCGAGGCCAACCCTGGCACACCCCGTTCCGCGGCAGGCCCTCAGGCCACGCCCCCCTCCACAGTGTCATTGTTCAGTATTGCTATTTTTATTATTATTCACGTTTTAAATCTCTAGATCAACATTAGGTCTATCTGTCAATATAACGTTTTTAAAGATTTAAGTTGTATGCTCTTTTTGTCCAAGAAAACCCTGTTTTTTATGGAAAAAAACCCAAAATATGCAATATTTTCACCCAATAAAATTTTTAAGTGGAATATTTGACATTATATAATACTTGGAGCCTTAAAAAGGTCAATAACTCATAACACCATTGATTCATTATTATTTTTTGAGTAATGACACTTAAAAACAAATCACACTACAATTATTAGGGATCCACAAGGGTCCTACTCATTAAAGTGTTAAAAAATATATTATCAATTTTTTTTACTGTTTACTTTAAACCCAAAAATCTCGAGATCAACTTCAGATCTATCCGTTATGTTTTTTGTTTGTTCGTTTTAGGCCATTCTTTAAAAAATAACAAAAAAACAGCTCAGTTTGTTTATATAGCAAACACAAAATATGCAACATTTTCCCCCAAAAATATCTCAAAGTGGAATATTTAATGTGACGTAATTGGAGCCTTGAATAGGTCAATAATTCATAATGACATTGATTTTGATTCATTATTATTTTTTAAAGAAAGAAACAGCCTGCAGGGCAGCTTTGTGTTATTAGAGGAAACATTGCAACATTTTCTTCTTACATGTCACCTGTTTGCTCTTTTATACCACTTTTTATGTTTAAAATTTGTTTCAATCTTATTTTTAAAATGTGCCGTGGGGCCGTTAAAAAATGACATGCGGGCTGCAAATGGCCCCCGGGCTGCACTTTGGATACCCCTGCACTACACGGTAAGGATTATTTTTCCTACATTTCAAACACTTCCTTGTGGTCTGCATAACATATAATGGTGGTTCTTTGGTCAAAATGTTGCATAGATGATGTTTTACAGACCATCTTCAAGTCACTTTCTGATGTCTCTTTGTGGGTGGTCTTATTTACGTGGCTCCACTTCGACAACGTCTTCTCCCCGCCATTTTTGTTGTACCGGTAGTTTTTAGCGTTTCCATAGCGAGTCTACTGACGGATAAAAGTTAAAACTGTACGCTACTTTATTTTAGAAATGGCAATAGCGGATGATAAATGCCCCACAACAGGAGGATAGAGAAAAAGGAGGAGCTTATTGACTACGGCGTCGGACTACAATTTTCCATATACGGAAAATGGTTATAAGGCACACTGTTGATTTTTGAGAAAATTAAAAGGATTTGAAGTGCGCCTTATAGTCTGAAAAATAAGGTATATTCAGTATGACTGATCTGATAATATGGTCAGAGTTCAGAGGCGTTCCCATCCTGAAGTCATCCAACCTCAAATCTACAGAAATTGTCAAAGATATTCGGAGCAAAATATTATTTTGTGATGTTTAGACCAGTGTTTTTCAACCACTGTGCAGCGGCACACTAGTGTACCGTGAGATACAGTCTGGTGTGCTGTGGGAGATTATCTAATTCCACCTACTTGGGTTAAAAATATTTTTTTGCAAACCAGTAATTATAATCTGCAAATGATGTGTTGTTGTTGAGTGTCGGTGCTGTCTAGAGCTGGACAGAGTAATCGTGTAATACTCTTCCATATCAGTAGGTGGCAGCAGGTAGCTAATTGCTTTGTAGATGTCGGGAACATGGTTTGTCGTGATCACAATATGTGGGAGGCAGCCTGAAGGTAAAAAGGTATCTCACACTTAAACCAAAAATCAACAAAAGGTGAGTGCCGCTAAGAAAAGGCATCGAAGCTTAGGGAAGGCTATGCAGAACGAAATTGTGGAAGACTTGCTCTTCCGGGTTCTTCAGACCACCAACTACGGACATGACCGCCTCGTTCATCTGTTTGAACAATGATTTATTTTGCAATAAATGTTTTTTGTGTTCGTTTTCAGTCATTTCTGTCCGTCTCGCCCTCACTTTCGTTCGTGCTTGGGTTTTCTCTCCGCCATCAACAACCCCCCTTCCTTCCCGGCTGCTGCTCTTTAACAGAGCGACCGGTGATTAGATAAGCCAGCCCAGGTGTGCCATACGCACCTGTCGCTAATCTCGAAACCAGTCCTGGCACAACCGCTTCGCTGCAGGTCTGCAGGCCACGCCACCCCACAGAAACTAAAACTGAACTGGCTACAATGTAAGCAAAAACAGAATGCTGGACGACAGCAAAGACTTACAGCGTGTGGAGCAGACAGCGTCCACAAAGTACATCCGTACATGACATGACAATCAACAATGTCCCCACAAAGAAGGATAGCAACAACTTAAAGGTCTACTGAAATGAATTTTTTTTATTTAAACGGGGATAGCAGATCTATTCTATGTGTCATACTTGATCATTTCGCGATATTGCCATATTTTTGCTGAAAGGATTTAGTATAGAACAACGACGATAAAGATTGCAACTTTTGGTATCTGATAAAAAAAAGGCTTGCCCCTACCGGAAGTAGCGTGACGTAGTCAGTTGAACATATACCAAAGTTCCCTATTGTTTACAATGATGGCCGCATGAAGTGAGAGAGATTCGGACCGAGAAAGCGACAATTTCCCCATTAATTTGAGCGAGGATGAAAGATTTGTGGATGAGTAAAGTGCAAGTGAAGGACTAGTGGGGAGTTGAAGCTATTCAGATAGGGAAGATGCTGTGAGAGCCGGGGGCGACCTGATATTCAGCTGGGAATGACTACAACAGTAAATAAACACAAGACATATATATACTCTATTATCCACAACACAACCAGGCTTATATTTAATATGCCACAAATTAATCCTGCATAAAAACACCTGCGTGTTTGTTATGCTAGCTCCTAGCTCCTCTGCTAGCTCCTAGCTCCATAGAACACGCCAATACAATTCAAACACCTGATCAACACACACAATCACTCAGCCCAAAAGACCGTTCACCTAACCCAAGGTTCATAAAGCTTATATATTTAAAAAAAAGTTACGTACATACGCAAAAAAAAGTTGCGCACATACGGTCAAGCGATCAAATGTTTAGAAGCCAAAGCTGCATACTCACAGTAGCACGTCTGCGTCTTTGTCATCCAAATCAAAGTAATCCTGGTAAGAGTCTGTGTTGTCCCAGTTCTCTACAGGCGTCTGTGTATCGAAGTCAAAAGTCCTCCTGGTTAGAGTCTCTGTTATCCGAGTTCTTCCATCTTGACTGCATCTTTCGGGAATGTAAACAAAGAAGCGCCGGCTGTGTACTGTTGTTGCTGACTACGTTCGAAAAATACGTCCATTTCGCACCGACAACTTTCTTCTTTGCTTGCTCAGCTTCCTTCTCCATAATGCAATGAACATGATTGCAACAGATTCACGAACACAGATGTCCAGAATACTGTGGAATTATGAAATGAAAACAGAGCTTTTTCGTATTGGCTTCAATGTGGAAGGCATACCCGTGTTCCCCGGGCTACGTCACGCGCATACGTCATCCTCAGAGGCGTTTCGAACCGGAAGTTTAGCGGCAAATTTAAAATGTCACTTTATAAGTTAACCCGGCCGTATTGGCATGTGTTATAATGTTAAGATTTCATCATTGATATATAAACTATCAGACTGCGTGGTCGGTAGTAGTGGGTTTCAGTAGGCCTTTAAATAGTCTTGATTGCGAAAACAAAGCAGGTGCTGGGAATAGTGTTCAAGGAAGACATGAAACTGCTGCAGGAAAATACCAACAAAAGAGGAAAAGCCACCAAAATAGGAGCGCAAGACAAGAACTAAAACACTACACACAGGAAAACAGCATACAACTCCAAATAAGTCACGGCGTGATGTGACAGGTGGTGACAGTACACCTACTTTGAGACAAGAGCTATAGTGATGCATGCTTGGTTATGGCTGGAATTCATAGCCAACAAATGCGAGAACGACTTTTTAATTGTCAATATCGACAACTGAATTTCATTTTCTTATGTTTTCCGCTAGTGGTGTGCCTCAGAATTTCTTCAATGAAAAAAATGTGCCTTGTCTCAGAAAAGGTTGAAAAACACTGGTTTAGACGGTATTTTCACATACTTCACATACTTCACATACATAGGAAGTAGTTTGACATGTACTGATACCGAAGTACATGTCAAACTACTTCCTTAACGTAAATGACCGCCATAACCACAACACCAGGGGGTGCTCCACTAACCACGTTAAACCCAGATTCCGAACTAACAAAGGTCTTAACTCATTCTCTTTCTATGCCACATCAATGTGGAATGCGCTCCCAACAGGTATAAAAGAAAGGGCATCTCTATCCTCCTTCAAAACCGCAATAAAAGTTCACCTCCAGGCAGCTACAACCCTAAACTAACACCCTCCCCGGATTGCTAATAATCAAATGTAAACAATCAAATGCAGATACCGGTATAGCTCGGTTGGTAGAGCGGCCGTGCCAGCAACTTGAGGGTTGCAGGTTCGATCCCCGCTTCCGCCATCCTAGTCACTGCCGTTGTGTCCTTGGGCAAGACACTTTACCCACCTGCTCCCAGTGCCACCCACACTGGTTTGAATGTAACTTAGATATTGGGTTTCACTATGTAAAAGCGCTTTGAGTCACTTGAGAAAAAGCACTATATAAATGTAATTCACTTCACTTCACTTTTTCTTATGCCTTCTGATCTCTCTCTCTCTCTCTCTCTCTCTCTCTCTCTCTCTCTCTCTCTCTCTCTCTCTATGTCCACTACTTGATGTCCATACCCCCCACCCCCCACCCCCCCTCCACACCCCTGATTGTAAATAATGTAAATAATTCAATGTGATTATCTTGTGTGATGACTGTATTATGATGATAGTATATATGATAGTATATATCTGTATCATGAATCAATTTAAGTGGACCCCGACTTAAACAAGTTGAAAAACTTATTCGGGTGTTACCATTTAGTGGTCAATTGTACGGAATATGTACTTCACTGTGCAACCTACTAATAAAAGTCTCAATCAATCAATCAATCAAACTTTGCGCACTGTAAATATAATTGGATATGGTTTCATGGATACAGTGAAGTCAACTTGTTTTTCCACTCTACTGTTACTTCAGGTCATCCATCTTAAATATGAAATTGCTGTACGGACGATCAGGCTAGATTTTGTCACAGAACTTCTAGAAGTTTCAGGATAGTGGGGAAACAAAGTGCGGAGCATCTCCAGCTGGGCGTCCGTGCCACTGCTGTGATGATAGAAGAGCATATTAGCATTTTAGGGCTACAAAATTGCATCTATTTCCAGTGTGCGCTTAATGATGCATGGGGACTAATAGTGTGAAGAGGTACAAGGGGCCACTCGGGCATTAAAATCCTGCCTGCCACAAGGGGAACCTGAATATGGAAAGCCCTCTAATTTGTGTTGATCAATGAATGGACTAAACAAAGTGGACTTCAATTTACTGACAAATGAAGGCCGCGCTGCCAGTGGCAACATCCTGTATTGTCTGCACACAGTAAAAAAACAAAACATAAAAAACCTCAATATTAATAAACATGAAATATATTTTAATAACACAATGAAGACTCATTAAGTACAATCATTTGATCAACACAAACACACCACTCTCAAATGAAGTGTCCTGTAGTGGCTACATGTATGTTTATATGTGTGAGTGGGACATTAATTGACCCTTTATCTCTTAAAAGGATTCTGCAGTGTTCACCGACGTCCCACTGGGGTGAGTTTTTCCTTGCCCGTATGTGGGCTCTGTACCGAGGATGTCGTTGTGGCTTGTGCAGCCCTTTGAGACACTTGTGATTTAGGGCTATATAAATAAACATTGATTGATTGATTCAAACTTCTATAATATATATTAGAGATGTCCGATAATATCGGCCTGCCCATATTATCGGCCGATAAATGCTTTAAAATGTAATATCGGAAATTATCGTTTTTCTTATTATCGGTATCGTTTTTTTTTAATTTTATTTTTTATTTTTTTATTAAATCAACATAAAAAACACAAGATACACTTACAATTAGTGCACCAACCCAAAAAACCTCCCTCCTGCTTTCACACTCATTCACACAAAAGGGTTGTTTCTTTCTGTTATTAATATTCTGGTTCCTACATTATATATCAATATATATCAATACAGTCTGCAAGGGATACAGTCCGTAAGCACACATGATTGTGCGTGCTGCTGGTCCACTAATAGTACTAACCTTTAACAGTTAATTTTACTCATTTTCATTCATTACTAGTTTCTATGTAACTGTTTTTATATTGTTTTACTTTCTTTTTTATTCAAGAATTTAAATTTTTTTTTATTTATCTTATTTTATTTTATTTTTTATTTTTTAAAAAGGACCTTATCTTCACCATACCTGGTTGTCCAAATTAGGCATAATAATGTGTTAATTCCACAACTGTATATATCGGTATCGGTAATTAAAGAGTTGGACAAAAATAATTACATAAAAAAATAGTAATTAATGAAAATGTTAGTGGACCAGCAGCACAATCATGTGTGCTTCAGGGACTGTGGGCTCTAATTGGACTCGGTATCTTTCACCGAGTGAGAAAATGGGGCGGAGCCTGCTAATGCCAGGTCACCGAGTGGGCCGCCAACTCAGCCTTGTCACACTGCTCACTGTTAACCTTTTCATTAGGGCTAGATTTGTTCACGCTGTAGACTTTCCACACTTCACATGGGCCGTGATGTCTTCCTCTTCAACACGTTGGCAATTATAAGAAGAGTGTAAGGGTTTTCTGCTGTACCCATAAAACGTCAAACTTTAGAACTACTACATTTTATTCCGAATCACTCTGACATCAGATACACTATATCGCCAAAAGTATTTGGCCACCCATCCAAATGATGAGAATCAGGTGTCCAGGTGTATAAAATCAAGCACTTAGGCATGGAGACTGTTTCTACAAACATTGGTGAAAGAATGGGCCGCTCTCAGTGATTTCCAGCGTGGAACTGTCATAGGATGCCACCTGTGCAACAAATCCAGTCGTGAAATTTCCTCGCTCTTAAATATTCCAAAGTCAACTTTATTATAAGAAAATGGAAGAGTTTGGGAACAACAGCAACTCAGCCACCAAGTGGTAGGCCACGTAAACTGACAGAAAGGGGTCAGTGGATGCTGAAGCGCATAGTGCAAAGACGTTCTGCACAGTCAGTTGCTACAGAGCTCCAAACTTCATGTGACCTTCCTATTAGCCCACGTACAGTACGCAGAGAGCTTCATGGAATGGGTTTCCATGGCCGAGCAGCTGCATCTAAGCCACACGTCACCAAGTCCAATGCAAAGCGTGGGATGCAGTGGTGTAAAGCACGTCGCCACTGGACTCTAGAGCAGTGGAGACGCCTTCTCTGGAGTGATGAATCACGCTTTTCCATCTGGCAATCTGATGGACCAGTCTGGGTTTGGAGGTTGCCAGGAGAACGCTACATTTCGGACTGCATTGTGGCGAGTGTGAAATTTGGTGGAGGAGGAATTATGGTGTGGGGTTGGCTCCTTAGTTCCAGTGAAAGAAACTTTGAATGCTCCAGGATACCAAAACATTTTGGACAATTCCATGCTCCCAACCTTGTGGGAACAGTTTGGAGTGGGCCCCTTCCTCTTTAAACCTGACTGTGCACCAGTGCACAAAGCAAGGTCCATAAAGACATGGATGGCAGAGTCTGGTGTGGATGAACTTGACTGGCCTGCACAGAGTCCTGACCTGAACCCGATAGAACACCTTTGGGATGAATTAGAACGGAGACTGAGAGCCAGGCCTTCTCCACCAACATCAGTGTGTGACCTCACCAATGCGCTTTTCAAAGAATGGTCGTAAGTTCCTATAAAAACACTCCGCAACCTTGTGGACAGCCTTCCCAGAAGAGTTGAAGCTGTAATATCTGCAAAAGGTGGGCCGACATCATATTGAACCCTATGGGTTAGGAATGGGATGGCACTTCAAGTTCATATGTGAGTCAAGGCAGGTGGCCAAATACTTTTGGCAAAAAAATACTCATTTGCTTTGCTACCTATAAAACAAAACTAAGATGTCTGTGTTGGACTGTACTAGTACAAGGAACCTCAATTTACAAACTTTTCATTGCACAAACTTTTCAATTTATGAACCAGCCATTGTGTGCCCGGCAGCACAGTCATTAAGTTGATGGTTTCCTGGTGCTTTGTCAGGGTAGCAGTTCTGATGTTAGCTACTGTTTTTAAACTTTTTACAAAATGTTTCTAATTTTGCTCGCTCAGAGAAAGAGAGCAATAAACTCGCCATGTGTGGTTTGAAACATTCAGGAAGTATCCATAGTGACACCGCCTCCTGAAAAAGACAGAAAAAAACTAAGGAATTAAACCAGATTATTTTTTGCTTATCTTTAGTTATTTTATACTATTGACTTTAAATATTGAATGCAATGAAAAAATAATTTGGATACTTAATTGATATTATTACGGTGTCATCCTGTGTTTTTGGTGTGATTATAATTCTGATAACAACTGGAATCCTTCATTGATCTTGAAAATAATTAGTATCAGTGTCAGCATTATTTATGACCAATACTGCCCCTAATGTGGTATTGGATAGATACCCAAATGTGTAGTATCGCCCACAACTAATGTCAAGTCTTGAAACAACAGAAAAGTAAGTGTTTATTACGTTTTGATAGAAGTGTAGATATAAATATGTTACAACAGTAAGTAAACCAGTACATTAATCAAGTGGATTCAGAATATTTTTAAGAAAATAATACAACTGCAAATTGTGTAATACAGTGGTTCCTAAACGTGGCTCTCCTAGTACCACCATAATGACCAACATTAAAATACAGTAGCGTAATAGGCTTAAGTAGTCATTAAAAACAAGGCAGAGTATTTATTTGACAAGTACATTTAATATAGTTGGTCACTGTAACATTACACAGAGTTCGTACAGTAACCCTGTGTTTGAACATAGGGAAATAAAACACTGTACTTTAGTCGAGTGATTCTTTGGCGTACCACGTAGTGGCTTCCGTGTACGAGTACCACAGTTTAAGAAAATGTTACTGCATATGCCAAATAAGGAGCCTTTGTAAGCCGTTTATTATCATTTACAGAATATGCCAAATAATATACCGTGACATACAGTATATCATTTTCATAGGAGGCTGCATTATATATCGCGATATAGATTTTAGGACACTGTGGCCATCGACGGAAAACATTTGGACACCCCTGATTATACTCTTGTGTTGAGTTGAGTTTAGGGATGTAACGATATGAAAAGTTCATATCACGGTTATTGTGACCACATTTTTTTACGGTCGTCATTTATATAGTGGTATTGTTACATGTGCTCAAAAAGTACTTATACACACACAGAAATCTTGAAAAAATAACAAAACATTGCGATTTTCCCGGGAGACTCCCGAATTTCAGTGCCCCTCCCGAGAATCTCCCGGGGCAACCATTCTCCCGAATTTCTCCCGATTTCCACCCGGACAACAATATTGGGGGCATGCCTTAAAGGCACTGCCTTTAGCGTCCTCTCTCACCTGAAAAGGAGACTATTATATATGTCTCTGTTATCCATAGGTTTATCTATAACTAGGGATGTCCGATAATGGCTTTTTTGCCGATATCCGATATTCCGATATTGTCCAACTCTTAATTACCGATACCGATATCAACCGATACCGATATATACAGTCGTGGAATTAACACATTATTATGCCTAATTTGGACAACCAGGTATGGTGAGAAAAGGTCCTTTTAAAAAAAATTAATAAAATAAAATAAGATGAATAAATTAAAAACATTTTATTGAATAAAAAAGAAAGTAAAACAATATAAAAACATTTACATAGAAACTAGTAATTAATGAAAATGAGTAAAATTAACTGCTAAAGGTTAGTACTATTAGTGGACCAGCAGCACGCACAATCATGTGTGCTTACGGACTGTATCCCTTGCAGACTGTATTGATATATATTGATATATAATGTAGGAACCAGAATATTAATAACAGAAAGAAACAACCCTTTTGTGTGAATGAGTGTGAATGGGGGAGGGAGATTTTTTGGGTTGGTGCACTAATTGTAGGTGTATCTTGTGTTTTTTATGTTGATTTAATACAAAAATAAAAAAAACCCAAAAAAAACCGATACCGATAATAACAAAACCGATACCGATAATTTCCGATATAACATTTTAAAGCATTTATTGGCCGATAATGGACATCTCTATCTATAACCCATAAAGTAGGCAGGCACGGAGCTACACTACCGTTCAAAAGTTTGGGGTCACATTGAAATGTCCTTATTTTTGAAGGAAAAGAATGAAATTTTGAATGAAATAAGTTTATTTCGGTCATATGATCAACCATTAACCATTTTGTGTGACAGTACAGTACAAATTATACATATATAACAATCATACACATTTACACACAAAAAGAAAAGAAAAGAAAAAAGCATGACCGAAAAAGGAATAGGCTGAAGCCAAGGCTTATATTTGCCTATCCTATACCTTCACTGAAAATAAGATTACCTGGAACATCAACATTAAAAAGAAAAAAAAAATCAATGGGATGAAAGTAATCGTTGCTATATTTTATAATTTTCAATTATTTCACCTTTCAATGTTTTCTTAAACCTTAACAAAGAAGTACATGTCTTCAACTCATCACTGAGCTTGTTCCACCATTTAACTCCTAAAACTGAAATACATTTGTATTTTGTATTTGTTCTTGCTTTACATATTTCGAAAACCAATATCCCCCGTAAATTATAGTTTACTCCTCTTAATTGAAATAACCTAAGAATACAAGCTGGAAGGCTGTTGTTCTTTACTCGAAACATAATTTCCATTGTTTTTAAAAACACAATATCTGAAAATGTTAACACATTAGAACTTATAAATAATGGATTGGTATGTTCATAGTAGCACGCTTTGTGTATTATTCTAATGACCCTTTTTTGAAGTTTAATTATTGGGTCTACGTTTGTTTTATAAACATTTCCCCAAACTTCAACACAATATGTTAAATATGGAAAAATAAAAGAATAATATAACATATGCAAACATTTCTTATTCAGCATGTGTTTTACTTTATAAAGAATAGCAATGGATTTGGATATTTTTCCCTTTATATATTCAATATGCGGTTTCCAACATAATTTATGATCAATTATTATTCCCAAGAATTTAGTTTCATATACTCTATCAATTTCCACTTGATTTAATTTTAATTTTGCTTCACAGTTTGTCCTTGCACCACTAAACACCATAAACTTAGTTTTCTTATCATTTAATGATAACTTATTAATATCAAACCATTTTTTTAGCTGAATCAACTCAACCTCTATTATCCTCAACACTTCCTTCAAGTCTTCTCCTGAACAATATACATTTGTATCATCTGCAAACATAATAAATTTCAATTTATTAGACACTGAACAAATATCATTTAAATATAGTATAAATAACTTAGGTCCCAATACCGAGCCTTGTGGCACCCCACAAGTTACTCTTCTTGGCTGTGATTTAGTCTTATTAATTTCCACATATTGAGATCTATTGCTTAAATAACTACTTAACCACTGTTGTGAAACACCTCTTATGCCATAGTTTTCCAATTTTTGCAGAAGTAAGGAATGATCGATTGTGTCAAAAGCTTTACATAAGTCAATAAATACTCCAACGGTGTGTTGTTTCTTTTCTATTGCTGTAGCTACGTTTTCTACAAAGTCCATCACTGCTAGGGATGTAGATCGATTACTCCTGAAGCCATACTGCTGATCATTCAGTAGCTCATGTTTGTCAATGAACTGATCAAGTCTATTTACAAATAATTTCTCAAGAATTTTTGCAAATTGAGGTAGTAGAGACACAGGTCTATAATTTGAGACCATGTGTTTATCACCATTTTTATAAATTGGAATAACTTTAGCAATTTTCATTTTGTCAGGAAAAGTTCCAGTTGATAAAGATTTATTACATATATAAGTAAACGGCTTCAGGACACAATCCACCACTTCTTTAACAAGTGACATATCCACGTTGTTACCATCGACAGATTTTTTGTTTTTAAACTTTCTGACCACTTCTAACACATCACTTTCACAAACTCCGCCAAGAAACATTGAATTTTTAATGTCAGATACACGCTTGAACTTTTTCTCATCATTCATATTAAAATTTATATTTTTTGCCAAATTTGGGCCAACATTCACAAAAAACTTATTGAATTCCTCAGCTATTTCTTCTATATTTTCAATAATTGAGTTGTCATCTTTTACCAGATAAGCTGTAAAATCCTTTTTGCTAGATTTTTTAATCATTGTATTAAGCACATTCCAGGTTTCAATGATATTATTTTTATGTTTATGCAGCAATTGTTCATAATAGTTTTTTTGTTGCAGCCTCATGATACATGTCAATCTGTTTTTATACTTTTTATATTTGTCCTCATTTTCTATTGTTCGATGCTTAATAAATTCCTTGTAAAGCCTTTTTTTTTTTTTACAGGCTTTTACTAAACCCCCTGTTATCCATGGTTTCTCCCTATTTTTAGTGTTTTGCTTATATTCTCTCAATGGACAATGATGGTCATAAAGTGTCAGAAATATATCCAGGAATGTATCGTATGCTTCATTAGTGTCCTCCACAAAAACATTTTGCCAATCCTGATTTAAAAGATCAGCCTTGAATGCCTTAACTGCTTCTGGTGATTTTATTCTAACAAAGTTATTTATTTGTCTTTTTGTTTGTAAGTTTGTCTCCTTGTTCATTTGCATCACTGTAAAGACAGGCAAGTGATCACTTACATCAGTCACTAAGAGTCCACTTTTTCTATTCCCATCAAATACATTTATAAAAATATTGTCAATCAGTGTTAAGCTGTCCTTTGTTATTCTGCTAGGTTTTACAATTAGTGGAAAGAAACTCAAGCTGAACATAAGATTAACAAAATCAGTGGTTTTCATGTGATCATTAAATTTCAACAAATCAATGTTGAAGTCACCACAAATCAAGATCACCTTATCATTATGTCTTTCATATAACGCAAACATTTTCTTATTAAATTGATCAATGCATGATCCTGGAGTTCTATAAATACAACTAATTAATATGTTTTTGGATCTTTCAACACTGATTTCAATAGTTACACATTCCATCAGATTGTCAATAGCAGTTGTCATGTCAGCAATCAGCCTACATTTGAGAGAGGACATCACAAACAATACAACACCTCCTCCCCTTTTGTTCATCCTGTTTTGCCAAAACATTTCATATCCCTCTAATCCATCCAGTAATTCCTTACTATCACTCAACCAAGTTTCTGAAATTGCTATTATGGTAAACCTTTGCTGTATTTGTTTAAGATACTCTTTAATTTTGGAAAAGTTACTGTAAAGACTCCTGCTGTTGAAATGAATCACAGAAAAGCCTTCCATTTTAACATTTGAATTAAACTGTTCATCAGTATAATACTCACAGTCCACTTTAGAGTCCTGATAGAAGTGAATATCTGGGTCAATGTTATTTTCTAACTCATAGCATTTATGATCATGATAGTCAAAAGACTTGAATTTTGTGCAGCTCATTTGTTCTTCCATCATGTTGCTTGTCCACACTGTTTCTCTGCACACAGTACACAATAAACAAGGAACATTTCCCCACTATTCCACTTGTTTATCATCATCATCTTTTTCATTGATATTGTTCAAGTTCCTTCAAGTCTCTGACCACTAATACCCTTGCTTGTTCTGGTGGACCATTCAATCTAATCATTACTTTACAGTTCCTTGTCCATGTGTCCTGGATTCGAAAAGCACTGTACTTTTCAATGAAGATAACTTTAAACTAGTCTTAACTTTAAAGAAATACACTCTATACATTGCTAATGTGGTAAATGACTATTCTAGCTGCAAATGTCTGGTTTTTGGTGCAATATCTACATAGGTGTATAGAGGCCCATTTCCAGAAACTATCACTCCAGTGTTCTAATGGTACAATGTGTTTGCTCATTGGCTCAGAAGGCTAATTGATGATTAGAAAACCCTTGTGCAATCATGTTCACACATCTGAAAACAGTTTAGCTCGTTACAGAAGCTACAAAACTGACCTTCCTTTGAGCAGATTGAGTTTCTGGAGCATCACATTTGTGGGGTCAATTAAACGCTCAAAATGGCCAGAAAAAGAGAACTTTCATCTGAAACTCGACAGTCTATTCTTGTTCTTAGAAATGAAGGCTATTCCACAAAATTGTTTGGGTGACCCCAAACTTTTGAACGGTAGTGTATTTCTCAGCGTGTGTTTATTCCAGCCGGCACGTTAATACACTGACACACAACATGCGGATTCCCATCATGCATTGCTTCAAAATTACAAGTGGTAATGTCCAAAAACATAACAGAGACGAAGCAGAAGAACGAAGAAGAGACATGGCGACGACGAGTAAGAAGAAGTACGCTTGCAAGTTCCAAAATGATTGGAAAAAAATAATTTCAGTTCATCCAGGACAGCTCGAAGGGGAAGGGGTATGCTGCCTGCTAATTTTGTAGATCAGACTTCTCCATTAAACACGGTGGCCGAACGGATATACTCATTCATGAACGGATTATTTATATATAAGAAATACTTGAAAATATATACACCCCACCCCCCCCCATCTCCCGAGTTCGGAGGGCTCAAGGTTGGCAAGTATGCAAATGGGTAGACATGCATGTTTTTGTTTCTTATGCTTCACTGAGAGTTTGATACTAATCTTTTTTTGTTTTAAATGTTGGTTTGCACTGTACCACTTTTATTTATGTATTCGCACAATATAAACAGCACAAAAGGTAACATTGTAAAAAAAAAAAAAAACCCAGACAAGACAAGAAATGAGTAATGAGAAATACTGTATTTTTCAGACTATAAGTCGCAGTTTTTTTCATAGTTTGGCCGGGGGTGCGACTTATACTCAGGAGCGACTTATGTGTGAAATTATTAACACATTACCGTAAAATATCAAATAATATTATTTAGCTCATTCACGTAAGAGACTAGACGTATAAGATTTCATGAGATTTAGCGATTAGGAGTGACAGATTGTTTGGTAAACGTATAGCATGTTCTATATGTTATAGTTATTTGAATGACTCTTACCATAATATGTTACGTTAACATACCAGGCACGTTCTCAGTTGGTTATTTATGCCTCATCTAACGTACACTTATTCAGCCTGTTGTTCACTATTCTTTATTTATTTTAAATTGCCTTTCAAATGTCTATTCTTGGTGTTGGGTTTTATCAAATACATTTCCCCACAAAATGCGACTTATACTCCAGTGCGACTTATATATGTTTTTTTCCATTTATTATGCATTTTCGGCCGGTGCGACTTATACTCCGGAGCGACTTATACTCCGAAAAATACGGTACATAATAAGAAATAAGAAATAAGTGGAGGTAAGAAAAGAAACCTAAAAAGGCTTATGCAAGGTTCTCACCTAAGGCAGTAGATTAACAAACAAAATTAAACATAGCATATATAAAAAATTGGATAACAAGTAGTCTACCTCATGTGGATTGAGTCTAGGTGTGTGTGTGTGTGTGTGTGTGTGTGTGTGTGTGTGTGTGAGGAAGTATAGGGCTACATTATAAGGTAGGAACAGATGGAGAATGTTAATTCATCAGGCTGGCCCTTAATCTACGTTTCAAGTTAGTGAGTGAAGATGAGGAGTTTGCAATACATAGGTGACTATTCCAGGGTAAAGGACCTCTGTGTTTGATGGAAAACTGGCTAAGAGTGATACGGCCAAAGATAGGACGGAGATTATCAGTTTGTCTAGTATTATGATAATGAACTAGCGAATTGGTCTTCAAATAATCTTTGAAAGGTGTAGGAAGCGTATTAGGGAGAAGACGGAACTGTGTTCAAGATTTATTTAAATGAAAAGTCCTTAACAAATACAATCTATCATTATTATTTATTTATGGCAGGCGTTGTGGCGTCCTACTCTGTTCAACGGTCCTTGAATGCACCGCAACAATACCTCTAGCCTGTAATTGCCTGAGTATAGAACGAGCACTGTGCACAATTGCTCAGGCAGTAATGTGTTTATAAAAGTTTGGATTGGGGTATGTTGTTTTTTAATGGGGAAAGACGTTAACGTCTTTTGTTTTCATGCCAGCATTTAAGCTAGCGAGCTGGAGTTGATCAAGGTGCAGTTATCAGTCACGGTTTTTCGATCGTTGTAATTTAAAACGGTAATACTAACCGTGGAGAGTTTTGCCGCGGTTATCATTAGCACCATTTATCCTTACATCCCTAGTTGAGTTGCATTTTTATTTGCTTCTTTCCATGATGCGCCCGAACAAGCTAAAGTCATTATGCGCGGTTGATAGTGCACGCCACTTGGGTTCATTAGCTCATAAATGACTTACTTAATGTCGCTCTCCTGGACCCGCTCCTCGTCCAGATCCTCGATGAACTTTTCCCCCTTCATCCAGTAGATGAGCGGGCTGACGTCGCCGCTGTAGCCAAAGAAGGCTCTGCACGTCAGGTTGGCCGGGCTCCCTGCAGGGGGCGGCAAAGGGAGAACGTCAACAATACGCCTGGATGGGCAAACGGACATCATGCACACAATGGCTGCTCAATTAGTCCGGTTCACTTTTAAATTTGAGCCTTTTAGATTAGATTGAACTCTCATTCCGTTTTTTTTGGAGAGCATTTAGCTGTGCAGTCACCTTCCAGTTCAGTCACGTGGCAAACAAAACCTCTGCATTTTGGTTTTAAATTTCAATTAGACATAATTTCCAACTGTTTTTAACTGTTCTCCCCTGTAAAGGAGGCCACTTTTAAAAACAGAGGTCCCAGCCTCTACCTCAGGGGTGTCCAAACTTTTTCCACTGAGGGCCGCACACTGAAAAATCAAAGCAAGCGGGGGCCATTTTGATATTTTTTATTTTAAAAAGCAATACAATATATGTATAAAAAAAGATACATTTAGGCCTCCACTCAGACTTGATCCCGGGGACCCCAAAAGGTTTTGGTCAAAAAAAATATTACAAATGTGTCATTATTTAGTATTATTATTATTATTATTATTATTCAAGGTTTAAATCTGTAGATCAACATTAGGTCTATCTGTCAATATAACGCTTTTAAAGATTTAAGTTGTATGCCATTTTTGTCAAGGAAAACCGTGTTTTTTTATGGAAAAAAACACAAAATATGCAATATTTTCCCCCAATAAAATTTTAATGGGGAATATTTGAGATTATATAATAATTGGAGTCTTAAAAAGGTCAATAACTCATAACAACATTGATTTTAATTCATAATTTTTTTGAGCAATGACACTTAAAAAAAAAAAAAAATCCCACTAAAATTATTGGGGATCCGAAAGGGTACTGCTCAGTAAAGTTTAAAAAAATAAATCCAACATTTTTTAAAAACTTTTACCACAATAGTCTCAAGATCAACTTCAGATCTATCCGTCAATTATAAGTTTTACTGTTGTTTTTGTTTTTTGTTTGTTCGTTTTAGGCCCTTCTTTAAAAAACGTTGTTTTTTAAATGGCAACCAAAAAATATGCAACATTTTCCCCCCAAAATATCTCAAAGTGGAATATTTAATGTGAAGTAAATGGAGCCTTGAATAGGTCAATAATTCATAATGACATTGATTTTGATTCATTTTTTTTTTTTTAAAGAAAGAAACAGCCTGCATGGCAGCTTTGTGTTATTAGAGTAAATAATGCAACATTTTCTTGTTACATTTCACCTGTTTGCTCTTTTATACCACTTTTTATGTTTTTTATTTTTTTTTCATCGTATTTTTAGAATGTGCCGTGGGGTCGTTAAAAAATTACCTGCGGGCCGCACTTTGGACACCCCTGCTCTACCTAAAAGGTGCACCTTTTAGAGAAACATTTCTGTACCCTTCAGTCCAGATCTATTTGTGTACTTATCCCTTTGTGCCAGGTCAAGTGCAGTCGTTACAGCCAAAAGTGCTGCACATAGCAGGAACCTCTTAAATAGCTGATAGTGCCAGGAGGATGTCAACAATATAGCGAGATCATGTTCAAAATTATGCTGGCAATAATCAAAGATGCTACTGTAATACTAGAAACATGTTTTATCAGTTGTATTAATGTTGTTATTAATAATGGCTCTAAAAGCAATAATAATAATACTAGATTTTATTTGTAAAATCACTTTACATTGAACAAACAATCTCAAAGTGCTACAGTGCATTTAAAAAAACAAAAAAAACCCAACAAAAAGGACAAGAAAAAAAACAAAAAGAAAGCTAAAACAACAAATAGCTGCCCCAACGACTAAGATAATTAGTACAATAAAATAAAAACTAGCCTCATAGCCAGAACTAGCACACATAAATCTAGTAGGAAGGTAACATTTTTTATATTTAATACATTTTTCTCCTGGTCCTTATTTTCAATTGGTCATAAAGAATATCAATATTTACCGATACAAAACACTTATATCGTGATACAGTTTTCAGCAATATCGCCCAGCCTTTTTTGTGTTTCCCCTCAACCTGAAGCAGAGGTGGATTAGCTCCTCCCCTTCTGGCGGAGAGGTTCCAAATAAGTACATCCACCTCGCGGTGACGTCACAACGTAGCCAGACTGCAAAGCCCCGCGAACAGAGGCATCCAAAACCGTGTGCAAGCATGAACCTTATGATTTGATGCTGTTGTTCAAACATTGTAACAACATTAAAAAGTCAGAATTAGGGTTGTACGGTACTAATAAATCAAAAACGGTGCGTCATCACGTTGTGACATTGCTGGTTTTACGAGCAGACGAACATGTTTGGCAGCGCACAATCACAGAGTACTTACAAGCAGACACAGTGTGTAGACAGAAAAGGGAAAATGGACGTATTTTGGCTTAAAAACTAAAGATAAAGGTGAAGTTATAACACTGAAACGCCCTCAAGAAGAGGTGCTTTAAGACATGGCTGGCTAGCTAGCGGCTAACGTCCATCCGCAGTCGGCAGTGTTTTAGCTACTTCTAAATCACTAATCCTCGCCTCCATGGCGACAAATAAAGTATGTTTTTTACAAGTATCATCCCTGCATGACGAGGAATAGCTAAACATGCTTCACTACACACAGTAGGAGGATACAATAGCTAACCGCTAACAGCCAGCTAGCACCCTGAATGTAAACAAAGAGCCATGGGTGGATCTATTGATTGATTGATTGAGACTTTTATTAGTAGGTTGCACAGTGAAGTACATATTCCGTACAATTGACCACTAAATGGTAACACCCGAATAAGTTTTTCAACTTGTTTAAGTCGGGGTCCACTTAAATTGATTCATGATACAGATATATACTATCATATATACTATCATCATAATACAGTCATCACATAAGATAATCACATTGAATTATTTACATTATTTACAATCAGGGGTGTGGAGGGGGGGGGGGGGGGTTGGGATATGGACATCAAGTAGTGGACATAGAGAGAGAGAGAGAGAGAGAGAGAGAGAGAGAGAGAGAGAGAGAGAGAGAGAGAGAGAGAGAGAGAGAGAGAGAGATCAGAAGGCATAAGAAAAAGTATCTGCATTTGATTGTTTACATTTGATTATTAGCAATCCGGGGAGGGTGTTAGTTTAGGGTTGTAGCTGCCTGGAGGTGAACTTTTATTGCGGTTTTGAAGGAGGATAGAGATGCCCTTTCTTTTATACCTGTTGGGAGCGCATTCCACATTGATGTGGCATAGAAAGAGAATGAGTTAAGACCTTTGTTAGTTCGGAATCTGGGTTTAACGTGGTTAGTGGAGCTCCCCCTGGTGTTGTGGTTATGACGGTCATTTACGTTAAGGAAGTAGTTTGACATGTACGTCGGTATCAGGGAGGTGTAGCGGATTTTATAGACTAGGCTCAGTGCAAGTTGTTTAACTCTGTCCTCCACCTTGAGCCAGCCCACTTTAGAGAATTGTCCACTGTAATGATACCAACCAAGTACAATAGCATATCAAGTCAAAACTAATATGATTGCATCAATATTTTTCATCGTCACAAAATCTTTTTTCCTTTTTTTAAAATGTATATTATGTTTATAAACTCAGGAAATATGTCCCTGAACACATGAGGACTTTGAATATGACCAATGTATGATCCTGTAACTACTTGGTATCGGAACGATACATAAATTTGTGGTATCATCCAAAACTAATGTAAAGTATCAAACAAGTAATTATTACATTTGAACAGAATTGTAGATAGAACATGTTAAAAGAGAAAGTAAGCAGATATTAACATTAAATGAACAAGTGGATTAATAATACATTTTTACAGCTTGTAACTCATAATTTTGACAAAATAGAATGGAAAATGACACAATATGTTACTGCATTTGTCACCAGAAAAAATTAGGAGCCTTTGTTTGCTTACTTAGTACTAAAAGACAAGTTGTCTTGTATGTTCACTATTTTATTTAAGGACACAATTGTTCTTCGATTGCAATAAGAAACATATGTTTAATGTACCGTAATATTTGTTGTTAAAATAAAGCCAATAATGCAATTTTTTTGTGGTCCCCTTTATTTAGAAAAGTATTGAAAATACATTTTGTTACCGGTACTAACATATTGGTATTGGGACAACCCTAGTCAGAACATATAAAACACATCATAAGTCACCTTTTAAGTCCCAATATTGTAGTTTTGGTAGTACATTCCTAAAAATGCTCCCATCTCGTACCACTATCATAGGTCGGACTCCTTGTACCTCTGTGTTGGATGACCACTCTTACAAAGGACCAGACACTATTTCCCACTCAAAGACTAAAAGCCACTATATAGGAACTAATGTTCTTCACACAGGGGCGCCGCTAGGGATTTTGGGCCCCATGAAAAGAATCTTTACAGGGCCCCCAACACAGCGGCAACATTTTTTGATGCTATTTTACATACAATTACGAATTTTAATGGTATTTTTGACTATCATTACCATATTTTTGAAAGAAGAACAGCATCGCAGTTGACATGTACAGTAGAGGGGAGATCAACTATTATTGAATAAGAACAGCTTGATAAATGTTTGACTGAATTGATTATTTAACTAATATAGCAGTAAAATGTAAAACTCCAGAGTTTTCTTGAGCTAACATGGTGAGAAAAGTGAGCTAGCTTATTACCACAGACAGGGACAAAGTTAATATGCATAACTTTCCACCACAACTAACAAACCCACCTTTTTTGGAAATATTGGGTGGAAGGGAGGGCCCTGCAGGTGTTGATGCTTCCAAAACAAATAAAGGTATTGTTACCAGGACATGGAAAATAAAACATGTGTGATTATCTGTTCGTTAATAACTTAGTGTTGTTATTTTTTCTGTATTATAATTTCATCATCATTAGGGGCCTCTCTGGGCCCCCCTCCATCATGGGCCCCTAGAATCCGTCTCCCTTACCCCCCCTTTTCGGCGCCTCTGTCTTCACATAGTGTGCTGAAGATGTCTCAGCCTTGTGTTGTTAAGAGACTTAGACTTCCTTTTATTGTCATTCAAATTTGAACTTTACAGTACAGATAAGAACGGAATTTTGTTGCATTAGCTCGTTGTAGTGCAGGATAAAAGAGCAATAAGGTGCAGATATAAATAAATAGATTACTGTACAGATAAATATATTGCACTTTTGCATATGCATCCACGTTTATGGATGTATGTTATATTGTCTTTATATTTCAGCCAGTTGGGGGGAATTGAGGGGATTATTATGATGCGTTCAAGAGTCTTATGGCCTGACGGAAGAAGCTGTTACAGAACCTGGAGGTTCTGCTACGGAAGCTGCGTAACCTCTTTCTAGAGTCCAGCAGTGAAAACAGTCCTTGGTGGGGGTGGGAGTTGCCAATGTAGAAGAGAGGAAACAGTAAGAAAAGACCTGTCAGGCCCTGTGGCAAAGACTAAGCGGAATGTGACAACCTATCAAAGGCTTTTATTTTAGCATCGTGCCGCTAATGCATGAGAAAGATTGCATTTCTCGGGAGTCCTGTCTTTAAACGCAGTTTTCTTAAATGCCCACCAGAGGTCTCTGTGACGCTACTAAGGAGGAGGACACCACAGAACAACAACATCACAAACAAAGTACGGTTGAGAGTAAAAGCTGATTCTATGGACATAACGTTGTGTTGCTTTTGGGCTTTTCCAGGTGCACATGTCTGCAGGTTATCCCCACATATGCACTATTGTATGCGCACTCTGCAAAGACATCTATCGGCTGCACAGATCTAAACAATCAAACTCCCGAGTAAGGAAGCGCAGCAAGCAAGAATACCACTTCACACAGTGCTTTTTTTTTTTGAGAACCCAGTAATGAGGTCACATGCAGCTCCTTCCTTCATGTTTTTTTTTTTTTCTTTTTGGCAAGGCGTGAAGCAATTAAAGGGAGAAAACGCAGCACGAGAACAGATACAGTAATTGTGAGTTTGTCTGACACAAGACAGTATAGGTGAGGGTAGATCTGGAGGATAGAATGTGTGTCGAGAGTTTTCGAGAAACTGAGGGACCGAGGCTCGGAAAGACTGAAGAAGATTTGATTGAGCCTGGCAGGATTCTCAGGATCCTGCAGTTGTTTATGATCCTGTGAAAGCTGCCCAACAAATCAGGTTGCAATAATTAGGTCATCTTAAATGTAAACTGTTTTGGCCGAATGTTAAAAGAAATTGAAAATCAGTCTGCAGTGAGGATTATAGAGGCAAATATTTTCAATCAATTCATTTGAAATTAAACTAATTAGTCAATCAAAGGTTGGACCAAAAAAATACAGTTCCTCTTTAGGGTATTGTAGTGTCTGACGCAAAGTCTGACGCACTTTTTAACTTTTATTGTCCAAATTATGCTAACACAGCTCCATTCCAACATGTATATCAATCAATCAATGTTTATTTATATAGCCCTAAATCACATCCGTTCGTCCGGCATGTACGTATATCCCCGTCTCTTATTTCCTCTACACAACATCCTTATTTGCCAATCACCTTCCAGGCGTGGTACGTTCACGACTATGGGAACTCTGAACATCACCCGCAATTATTTACATTGTAAATAATGTAAATAATTCAATTATGATTATCTTGTGTGATGACTGTATTATGATGATAGTATATATGATAGTATATATCTGTATCATGAATCAATTTAAGTGGACCCCGACTTAAACAAGTTGAAAAACTTATTCGGGTGTTACCATTTAGTGGTCAATTGTACGGAATATGTACTTCACTGTGCAACCTACTAATAAAAGTCTCAATCAATCAATCAATCAACACAACCCCAGCAAGACCTTTAAGAGCCCTGACCTCAAACCCCTTTAACAAATTTCCACCAAAATGAATGACCTATGACCTCATCAATGCTCTTGGGCAAACACGACTCCAGTTGGCTTGTTGGCCTCGGGGGGAGTGTTGTTGCGGCTGGAGCTGGTCGACAACAAGTCACCAGAGCACGAGGATTTCTTTCAAGATGTGCACGGCACGCAGGTTTGTGTGGCGATCCACTGTGGCTTGTACTCGAGTATTGTCCAAATTTCAGGGACCGAGCTAGCAGGAGTTAAAATACGTGTCTGTTGGCAGGACCACTGATCGCTAGATAGCAGCTCCCACCCAAAGCACCGCTGATGGCAGATAGTGTGCTAATCGCTAGCCATCTTAAATGCTAATATGAATACAAGACACATTGTCTTTCCCCATTAAGAAACGACATATCCAATCTGAACGTACTTAAACACGTTGCTGTCTCAGCACCTAAGATATTCAATTGTTCAATTTATTTTGTTTCCTTATCCTTTATTTCGGTCACACAAACCAACAATATGCTCCATTTATACACTTTTAACACCAAAAATATATTAAATGTATTTAAAATGTAACCTTCCTCTGATTATAGTACCCCGAGCTGTCAAGGCAGCAAGGAAAGGAAACGTCAACACAAACATGAAAAACACTCTGTGTAAAAGGGTAACAAGATAGTGCAAAGTGTGAAAATGTAAAAACAGAACAATCTTAGAATAACTCTTTCTCTGCAGGTTTACTGCCAGGATGTTACAGCTGTGCTCTAAAGGGTGAACGCGGCTAAGGTGGTGTGGTACAACCTACCTAGGTGGGGAAAAGCGATTTGCATCATTTACAGACCACATTAGTCTGACTATGATCCATTTGCAAAAATCCAAAAAACTGGCATACTGTCGAGGTGACTTTTTTTTTCTTATATCCACAATTCCTTTGCTCTCTGCAGCGCTCATTTTTTACTTTCTCTTCTCACTCCATGCAAAGAATCAACTGCGAGACAACAAGATGGCACAGCCGAACATGATAGCTGACACTGTTAGCGTGTCCCTCCCACTGATCAGTGATCACTTCCTGTTTTGCTAGGTTACCAGAGAGTGAGTGCCTTTCTTCATGCAACCAACCATGCTTAGTAACTTCCGGTTTCTTCTGACGGAGAACAAAATATACATTTTATGAACGTCTTATCGAACACATGTTTTTATTGATATTGTTTATGTGTCTGTGGGGAGGCGTGGCCGGCAGACCGACAGCCAGGCAGGGCACGCCGTGGCCCACTCCAAGATGGCGGCGAGGAGGCGTGGCCGGCGGGATAGACGCCGTAAACAATATCAGGTGCGTGGATCGCCCACCTGGGTACAATCAAATAATCTCCTGGCAATGTGTAAAAGGGCAGCAGCAGAGAACGATGCCTTCAGTGGCAATCTACAATGTAAATAGTCATGAAAATAAAGAAAACGCATTGAAATGAGAAGGTGTGTCCAAACTTTTGGCCTGTACTGTATATTGTTATTGTTTTATTGCTCAGCCCTATTTCAACCTACTCTCTTATGACAGTTAGGGATGATACACGAAACCGGTTTTCCCGGTTGTTTGATAAGAAAAGAACCGAGTCCTCGGACTCGAATCCCTTTTTGAGAACCGGTACCCGTTATCGAGACCACTATAGTAAAGGAAAAGAGTTGATTCTTTATTCGAATCCCGTCCCGACCAGAAATGCTCCGTGGGACATCACAAGAATTGACGTCACGTAGCTCAGTCATTAGGCGCAGATAGCGAAAGCAGGAAAACAATGGACGGGAAAAAGCGCTCCAAGGTGTAATAAAGTTCAAAACAAAAGGTATAATCCATCGAATAACTTTACTGAGAGATTTTAGCAGGGTAAAACACATGACGAACACTTTTACGACCAACCGGAAACATAGCAACCAGGCTAGCAACGCACCTCCTTTACGGCAGCTGTCGCAACGTTCTTAAAACAACCGCAGCACATACATATATACAACATATCTCCCTTTTTTAACTTTTGTTTTTCTTTCCTTGTAAACAAAACAAAATCACACTGTATATATATTGTCTGTCTAATTATAAATAATGCAGACGAGGCGTGTTGGCTGAGTTCTTGACGTTTACTTTCACAGCGTGGCAACATGCAACACTTTTCGGGGCTACCGCGCATGCTCGTAACTCCCGTTGCATGCTGGGTAGTGTAGTTGTTATATTCTCTCGCTCATAACATTTTTCCCCCTATAAAGAAATAATGTTAACTCAATAAAGTGTATTTCTTTTTTTAGCTTTAACTTTTCATTTTTTAGCATTGTAACCACATTTGCAAAGAACTTTTCTCTTCATAGAATTTTCTTTCAATAAAGAAATAAAGTGCAAAAATGTCAAAGCATCATAACAAACAGTTATGTCAAATAGCAGCAGAAGTGCACTTTTTGGAGAGCTGTATTATTTTCAGTTTTGTGCCCAAGGGACTGATTTTATTTAACACTATATTATTATTTATACACCTGTAGTGATCACAGAGACAGGTTGTTTTTGTGTTACTGTATATATTTGTTTCTCTGAAAAATCCCACTTAATATACTTTGGGTAACAACAGTCAATATTTATTTTTTTTATTTTATTTTTTTAGGTGGGTAACAGTCAATATTTATTTATTTATTAGATTTTATTTTTTTATTATATAATAAAAGTGAACTTTTGTTAAACCAAATATTGTGTGTTTTTTTCCATATACAACAACCTATCTGGACTCGATAAGATAATCGATAAGGAATCGGTTCGATAAGAGGATTCGATAATAGGCTCGAACTCGATAATTCCTTATCAAACATCATCCCTAATGACAGTGTTTATTTAAAAAAAAAATGAAGCTTTAATTCAGTGTGTGCACTATTTAAAGGCCTACTGAACGCCACTACTACCGACCACGCAGTCTGATAGTTTATATATCAATGATTAAATCTTAACATTGCAACACATGCCAATACGGCCGGGTTCACTTATAAAGTGCAATTTTAAATTTCCCGGGAAACTTCCGGCTGAAAACCTCGAGGTATGATGACGTTTGCGCGTGACGTCAAGGGTTGAAGGAGACATTTTGGAATAGCACGGTCGCCAGCTTAAGTCGTCTGTTTTCACCACATAATTCCACAGTATTCTGGACATCTGTGTTGGTGAATCTTTTGCAATTTGTTCAATAACAATGAAGACTGCAAAGAAGAAAGCTGTAGGTGGGATCGGTGTATTAGCGGCTGGCTGCAGCAACACAACCAGGAGGACTTTGAGTTGGATAGCAGACGCGCTACCGTGAGTACAGCTTTGGCTTCCAAACATTTGATCGCTTGCCCGTACGTGCGTGTCGCTATGTGCATGTCACGTACGTAACTTTGGGGAAATATATGTTTCTTGCCGACTCTGATGGCGGCCGGGGTGTCGTCGAAAGCTACAACGCCCGCCGCCGCGTCGCTGTCCTCACCTTAAATTCCTCCGTCTCCGGGCTGCCAACCGCATCGATGATCGGGTGAAGTCCTTCGCCGCGCCGTCAAACGCTGGAACGCAGGTGAGCCCGGGTCGTGATGAGCAGATGAGAGCTGGCGTAGGTGGAGAGCTAATGTTTTTAGCATAGCTCTGTCGAGGTCCCGTAGCTAAGTTAGCTTCAATGGCGTCGTTAGCAACAGCATTGCTAGGCTTCGCCAGGCGGTACAGCATTAACCGTGTGGTTACAGGTCCAGGGTTTAATAGTAATAGTAGTATTGTTGATCTTCTGTCTATCCTTCCAGTCAGGGGCTTATTTCGTCTGTTTCTATATGCAGTTATGCACGATGCTATCACGTTAGCTCCGTAGCTAAAGTGCTTCGCCGATGTATTGTCGTGGAGATAAAAGTCACTGTGAATGTCCATTTCGCGTTCTCGACTCTCATTTTCAAGAGGATATAGCAGGGGTGGGCAATTAATTTTTACCGGGGGCCGCATGAGCTACCCGAGCACTGCTGGAGGGCCACATCGACAATATTTCAATTAAATTTTGCTCAATATTATTTTTGATATATACCGTAAGATAAATAATAATAATAATAATAATAGTAATACTTCAACATAGTGTGTGTAACAGCATTCCATGACTAATATATATAAATTAACATTAATAATAAATGACAGCAGAATAAGCACACGTATGACTGAGGAGTCATAGTGTAACTTTGTGTGATGTTTGAGTTGTCCGACTTTTTGTGTGGCCTTAAACGCACCAGTGGTTTAGTGTTATGTGTGTTGGTGACAGATGACAAGTTGGTTTTGGCCTGGTTTGTACGGCAGAAAATGACTAGTTTTTCGAGATATAATTGTTTTACTCATGTTTTTGGTGTGGTTATGTCCGAATATAAACAGTTTTGCTCAATAAAGTGATCGATATAATTCCTGGCCTCGAAGCATCTCGATAGACGTTACAATAATTGAACGGTGTTGACGAACACCGTTAGGGCCGCTTGTTGTCACTGTCACTCAAAGTTGCATTGCAAAATTACATAGAATAAATATGTTTATTTTGTTTATAATTCAGATGGGATTTGATTTGGTGCGCGGCATATATACTTGCTGCGCGCAGCGGACGCTTGAGCAGTGCGCAATTGCGCAGGCACGCACCTTAGGTGAGGGGACGTTGCTTTGCAGTTCATGTCTTGTTGAAAACACGGCATTCCTCATCAACTTTTCTCTTTTTGGCGTCTCGGGTGTAAACCGTGCATCACTTGTCGCTGCATGTGCACCTTCACTCGCAGGTTACACACGGACACACGCCCATAAATAATACTTTTCAAAATAAAAGCAGCACAGTTGTATTGCGCGCAGGACATAGATGTTTTTTCAACTTTATTTTGTAATTGCAGTTGTTCACATTCACTCACAATCACGCATACGTCCACACGGAAGTAATACAAATAACGATTTTCAAAACAAAAGCAGCACCGTTGTATTGCACACTCGACATAGATACTTTTTAAAATTTATTTTGTAATTTATAATTGGCCTCACGCGGGCCGGACAGGGACGCACAAAGGGCCGGATGCGGCCCACGGGCCGCAGAATGCCCAGGTCTGGGATATAGTATCCGAGGTGGTTTAAAATACAAATCCGTGATCCACAATAGAAAAAGGAGAGAGTGTTGAATCCAATGAGCCAGCTTGTACCTAAGTTACGGTCAGAGCGAAAAAAGATACGTCCTGCACTGCACTCTAATCCTTCACTCTCACGTTTCTCATCTACGAATCTTTCATCCTGGCTCAAATTAATGGGGTAATCGTCGCTTTCTCGGTCCGAATCGCTTTCGCTGCTGGTGTAAACAATGGGAAAATGTGAGGAGCCCTTCAACCTGTGACGTCACGCTACTTCCGGTACAGGCAAGGCTTTTTTTTTTTTTATCATCAGCGACCAAAACTTTATCGTCGACGTTCTCTACTAAATCCTTTCAGCAAAAATCTGGCAATATCGCGAAATGATCAAGTATGACACAAAGAATGGATCTGCTATCCCCGTTTAAATAAGAAAATGTCATTTCAGTAGGCCTTTAAAAATGGTGATATGAAATGTCCGCACGGTTACTTTCCTAGTACACTGCAGAGGACCGCTGGCTTTCAGGCGGATACGCAACACGTATGTCTCTTGGACTCGGACCACTTTGCACGCTGTGAGTGCTTATTCTGCTACCGCGGATGAATTCCTGAACGTGGCGAGGCCCCCGAGCGGCGAGAAGCGTCACGGCTCAGACACTGAAGGGTTACAGCAGCTAACAAAGCTCTTTAATCGCCGTGGCTGGGAGCCCTCTCTTGTCAGCGGTGGCAGATGTCCCACTTTAATTGTCCCTCTGAACAGCGTTTGGCTGTGTTTTTTTTGATTATAGCTCGCCTCATGTTCTGAGGCGTCCATCGACGGGCGCCGTTCTCACGTCCCCCGTGTGGACGGTCAATCTTGAGCCGTCATACTCGCCACGCGCCTGCCAAAGTTCCTGTTAGTTACTTTCAGTAAAGTAGATCGCTCCCCGTGTTCACGTGTGGCGAGCGTAAAACGGAAACCGGCGTTACGAAAATTCCAATCGCCCTGCTCTCTGATCCTCCGTTTCGCCGAGCGCAAGCTGTGCCTGCGAATAAATATTCCAGCACTGTTGAATAATCCATGGCCAATGCACAAATGAGCGAATAACAAGCACAATGGCGCAACAGAGGATGACATTTGCAAAGATCAACAGGCGCTGTGTTCTCATGACACCCAATGTTCTTTATCACAAAGGCGCCGGCTATTATTGGCGCCCCAATGCCGGAGTCCTTAACTATGCCACCCTCGTGTCGCCCGTAGTCTTGCACTGTGGAATTCACCAAAAGGAAATCTAATCAGACATGAACGGAACATCACACCGATGTCTTCATAAAACATTAGACAAAGGACACGTTGAACACGGGTAAGAAGGTTTGAGTGCAGTCGGATGAGCATCAGAGGCTGATGCCGACTGTCGTTGGAAGCCGGATCTTATTTTTAGAAACGTATTAGCAGTGAGGGGTTCAGGTTGACTTCTCTTCCCCACATTGTTTCAGTCGTCAGGCAGTAGGCAGACACACTCAGATCAGTAGGGATGGGTACCGAATCCCACCGTTCACTTAAAATCCAATGGTGCCATTGGCATACTTGTCAACCCTCCCGATTTTTCCGGGAGACTCACGAATTTCAGTGCCCCTCCCGAAAATCTCCCGGGGCAACCATTCTCCCGATTTTCTCCCAATTTCCACCCGGACAACAATATTGGGGGCTTGCCTTAAAGCAGGGGTGTCCAAACTTTTTCCACTGAGGGCCGTACACGGAAAAATTTAAGCATGCAGGGGCCATTTTGATATTTTTCATTTTCAAACCTTTTTTTAACCTTTAGGGCTCCCGGGGACCATAAAGGGTCTCAGTCATTAAAATCTAAAAAATAAGACAAATTATTATTATTTGTTATTTAACGCTTACAGTAAATCTCTAAATCAACTTCAGGTTGATATAAAGTAAGAAAAAAAAAAAAAAAAGGTTTTATGCCTTTTCTGTCAAAGACAACTTTGTTTTTTATAGTAAAATTGAAATATGCAGTATTTAGTAACTAGAGCCCTAAAAGATCAATAATGCAGGACACCATTGATTTTAATTATTTAATATTTTTGAGTAATCACAGTGAAATGTTAAATAAAATCCTACTAAATTCTGTATATTTGGGATCCAAAAGGTCCCCCACTCATAAAGTGATACATTTTTATTAGTTTTTTTTTTTACTTTTAACACTTAAATTACGAGATCAACTTCAGATATATCTGTCCATTTTACGTTTGACCTATTATTTTGTTTGTATTATGCTCTTTTGTCAAATAAAACTTTAATGTTTTTTTATGGCAACCACACAATATATGCAATATTTTTTCCACATAAAGCATTTTAAAGTGATATTTTTTAAGTAATAATTCATTATAACATAGCTTTTTAGTCTTTTTTTTTTTTTTAGCAATGGCAAAAAAAAGAAAAATAAACAAAGACAAAAGAAAAAAATCAGCCTGCATGGCAGCTTTGTGTCAACATTGCAACTTTTTCTTGTTAGATTTCACCTCATTCCACTTTTTTAAAATGTTTTTTTTAAATTTTTGCAATATTATCAATTTTGCAATTTTTGCAGAATGTGTGGCGGGCCGGTAAACAATTAGCTGCGGGCCGCAAATGGCCCCCGGGCCGCACTTTGGACACCCCTGCCTTAAAGGCACTGCCTTTAGCATCCTCTACAACCTGTCGTCAGGTCCGCTTTTCCTCCATACAAACAGCATAATATACGCAGCTTTTACACACACACACAAGTGAATGCAAGGCATACTTGATCAACAGCCATACAGGTCACACTGAGGGTGTCCGTATAAACAACATTAACACTGTTACAAATATGCGCCACACTGTGAACCCACACCAAACAAGAATGACAAACACATTTCGGGAGAGCATCCGCACCGTAACACAACATAAACACAACAGAACAAATACCCAGAACCCCTTGCAGCCCTAACTCTTCCGGGACGCTATAATATACACCCCCCGCTACCCCCTACACACCTCAACCCCGCCCACCTCAACCTCCTCATGCTCTCTCAGGGAGAGCATGTCCCAAATTCCAAGCTGCTGTTTTGAGGCACTTCCGGGACGCTACAATATACACCCCCGCTACCACCAAACCCCGCCTCCCCCCAACCCGGCCCCCCCTCAACCATTTTATTATATTATATATATTATAAAATCCTCTGAAGAGCAGGGAAACCTGCAAAAAGGCTGGTAGGGATTAAAATAGCCTCTGTGTTTTTTCCTGACCTAACGTATATTCTGCTCTACCCCGGTATTGAGCTCTGTATAACGGATAAACCACAGAAACCTTGACTATATATATATATATATATATATATATATATATATATATATATATGTATATATATATATATATATATATATATATATATATATATATTGAAAAAGCTGGCACAAATGTGGAAGGTCAAGGCTAGCATCATCTCCCCTCCACACCCCTGATTGTAAATAATGTAAATAATTCAATGTGATTATCTTGTGTGATGACTGTATTATGATGATAGTATATATGATAGTATATATCTGTATCATGAATCAATTTAAGTGGACCCCGACTTAAACAAGTTGAAAAACGTATTCACCATTTAGTGGTCAATTGTACGGAATATGTACTTCACTGTGCAACCTACTAACAAAAGTCTCAATCAATCAATCAAAGCGTGGTCCCTGTGGTAGTGGGGGCGCTCGGAACAGTAACCCCCAAACTGGGGGAGTGGCTCCAACAGATCCCAGGAACAACATCTGAAGCCTCAGTCCAGAAGAGCGCAGTCCTAGGAACAGCCAAGATCCTGCGCAGAACCCTCAAACTCCCAGGCCTTTGGTAGAGGACCCGAGCTTGAGGAGAAGATATATATATATATATATATATATATATATTCCGAGCGCGATGATGTGACGTTATCAATGGGAAAATGCATTTTTAGACAACATGACTTGCCTGAGCAGCTAGGAGACACCGAGAGTAACAAGCGGTAGAAAATCGATTAGAAAAGACAGATGTAAAAAAATAATAATAAAAAACTTGGGACTTCCCGTGGGCCGGATTTTGGGCGCTGGCGGGCCGGAGTTTGGGGACCCCTGGATTAATGTGTCCTAATCTAGGGGTAGATTGTGCATGTGAAAAATGACAAATGACATGAAGAACATGCTCACGTCTGGTAAAGTCACCATCGGGTTGAAGCGAGTGTCTCGGGAGGACAAAATGTCAGCCGTATCTGCAGAGGAAAAAGTGTCAAGAATTCTTCCCTTTTCTCTTCTGGTTGAGTGCGAGCGAAAAGTAAAAGATCTTAATGCTGGACGGTCACGACGGTCACGGGGCCATGATTACTGAATGTCAGCTCGCCATCGCAGTAAGATCTGGCAAATGGCTCTGGGAGAAAATAGCATTTGAGACTCAGGCGCCAATGACCCGATACATTCAATGGCATTCAGATAGAAGAAATCATCACTCTCACTGGGATTATTCAAATATACATTGTGGCCCACGCATGGATGATCAAATGGATTTCTTCACAGCATGCTTTTCCCAACAAAGCCCTCCAGTGGTGTGACGGAGACAGGCTCCACAGGGACACATACGACTACCGGACTTTATAGCACGTATCAAAATGAAGTTTCATAACGGGGTCGTTCAGTCAGTGGCGCTAAGCCTGCTGCGTTAATTTCAAGTTCTGCATTATCACGGCGGTCATCGCTGTAATCCAGTGCAGTTTCTTCTCCGATCCCCTGTGCCCAGCCTGGAAGTACACTCGCCAGATTGCGCTCCGTCTCCGCGAGCTCTGCGGTCTCATCTCCTTTCGGCTGTGCAACAATTCCAGTCGTGAAATGTCCTCGCTCCTAAATATTCCAAAGTCAACTTTATTATAAGAAAAGTGAAAAGTTTGGGAACAACAGCAAGTCAGCCACCAAGTGGTAGGCCACGTAAACAGACAGAGACAGGGGTCAGCGGATGCTGAAGCGCATAGTGCAAAGACTTTCAGCACAATCAGTTGCTACAGAGCTCCAAACTTCATGTGACCTTCCAATTAGCCCACGTACAGTACGCAGAGAGCTTCATGGAATGGGTTTCCATGGCCGGGCAGCTGTATCTAAGCCATACATCACCAAGTCCAATGCAAAGCGTGGGATGCAGTGGTGTAAAGCACGTCGCCACTGGACTCTAGAGCCTTCTCTGGACTGATGAATCACACTCTTCCATCTGGCAATCTGATGGACGAGTCTGGGTTTGGAGGTTGCCAGGAGAATGCTACATTTCGGACTGCATTGTGCCGAGTGTGAAATTTGGTGGAGGAGGAATTATGGTGTGGGGTTGTTTTTCAGGAGTTGGGCTTGGTCCCTTAGTTCCAGTGAAAGGAACTTTGAATGCTCCAGGATACCAAAACATTTTGGACAATTCCATGGGATGGCACTTCAAGTTCATATGTGAGTAAAGGCAGGTGGCCAAATACTTTTGGCAATATGGTGTAGATCAGGGGTCCTCAAGTACAAATCTTGAAGGTCCACAAATGTTACTTTGAAACAGGCTGGGTCCATTTATTATCGGTCAAGCTTATATAGTAGCAGGAGGTAGGTAGTAGTTTAACATTTTCTTAAAACTAACAAAAATAAAATAAATATCCAATAAAATACATGAAAGATTTTCTTTGGAAAAAAAAAAAAAAGAACTTAAATACAACTTTCAATTTTAACAAAAAATAAATACTTTTAATCACAAACCTCCTATCCCTGGTAAACAAATGACCTCAACAGATCTCATTCATGTGCAAATATAACTATGGTACAGTACATCCCCATTGTGTAAAACACAGCTGCTCAATGGGAGAATTGGGCTCTTGGGGTTGAAGCCAAGACTTTGAACTTTGGCACAAAAGGTGTGATGGCCAGTAGGTAGGATGAAAACATATTGCTCTGTCCATTCTTTCTTGAAACGTCGGTTTTCCCTGTCCACCTTTCTTTGACCAGCCTGAGCCAACTTGGAGCATGCCATTGTGATTTGATTCACATTCAGTGACTGACGAGTGAACAGTTAGCGAAGTAGCGATTAGAGACAACTGTTGCCTGCAGCGAAAGGTTCCATGCATGTGGCATGAGCGCTGTATGACCCAGGTGGTAACTAGGGATGATGTTTGATAAGGAATTATCGAGTTCGAGCCTATTATCGAATCCTCTTATCGAACCGATTCCTTATCGATTCTCTTATCGAGTCCAGATAGGTTGTTGTATATGGAAAAAAACACACAATATTTGGTTTAACAAAAGCTCACTTTTGTTATATAATAAAAAAAATAAAATCTAATAAATAAATAAATATTGACTGTTACCCACCTAAAAAAAAAAAAATAAATAAATAAATATTGACTGTTGTTACCCAAAGTATATTAAGTGGGATTTTTCAGAGAAACAAATATATACAGTAACACAAAAACAACCTGTCTCTGTGATCACTATAGGTGTATAAATAATAATATAGTGTTAAATAAAATCAGTCTCTTGGGCACAAAACTGAAAATAATACAGCTCTCCAAAAAGTGCACTTCTGCTGCTATTTGACATAACTGTTTGTTATGATGCTTTGACATTTTTGCACTTTATTTCTTTATTGAAAGAAAATTCTATGAAGAGAAAAGTTCTTTGCAAATGTGGTTACAATGCTAAAAAATGAAAAGTTAAAGCTAAAAAAAGAAATACACTTTATTGAGTTAACATTATTTCTTTATGGGGGAAAATGTTATGAGCTAGAGAATATAACAACTACACTACCCAGCATGCAACGGGAGTTACGAGCATGCGCGGTAGCCCCGAAAAGTGTTGCATGTTGCCACTCTGTGAAAGTAAACGTCAAGAACTCAGCCAACACGCCTCGTCTGCATTATTTATAATTAGACAGACAACACATCTACAGTGTGATTTTGTTTTGTTTACAAGGAAAGAAAAACAAAAGTTAAAAAAAGGGAGATATGTTGTATATATATGTATGTGCTGCGGTTGTTTTAAGAACGTTGCGACAGCTGCCGTAAAGGAGGTGCGTTGCTAGCCTGGTTGCTATGTTTCCGGTTGGTCGTAAAAGTGTTCGTCATTTGTTTTACCCTGCTCAAATCTCTCAGTAAAGTTATTCGATGGATTATACCTTTTGTTTTGAACTTTATTACACCTTGGAGCGCTTTTTCCCGTCCATTGTTTTCCTGCTTTCGCTACGTGACGCCATTTCTTGTGATGTCCCACGGAGCATTTCTGGTCGGGACGGGATTCGAATAAAGAATCAACTCTTTTCCTTTACTATAGTGGTCTCGATAACGGGTATCGGTTCTCAAAAAGGGATTCGAGTCCGAAGACTCGGTTCTTTTCTTATCAAACAACCGGGAAAACCGGTTTCGAGTATCATCCCTAGTGGTAACAGCCTATCAGCGCGTCGTTGTGATAGAGATGACAACCCATATCTGATTGGCTGATTCCGCAGCCAATCAGAGTGGCGTTCTCTCGCTCTCACTCCGTCTCTCTAGAAAGAGAGAGAGAGACGGAGTGAGTGAGACACGGAGAAGTGTAAAGAAACGCTGAGATATTTGACTAAAAACAGAAAAGAACGTTGACTAGCGCTAGGGATAACTCAAAGATAAATACAATTATTATATTTTTTTATAATAATTATAATTATAAAAAAAATAAATAAAAAAAATATTTTTTTACTATAATTCGTGCTGGGTCCGGACGGACACATCGCCGGGTCCGGACATGGACCGCGGTCCGCCTGTTGAGGATCACTGGTGTAGATTAAATAGCAAATAACAGAAGCTCAGTTATAAATAATGCAGCTCTTTCGTCCACATTCTAAAGATGACATGAGCCTGGCTTTTGAACCCACGTGACACGCCGGCCGTGCCTTTCGAGACTAAGCGCGGCCCGCAGAGGGGCTTTACGTCAGCCTCGCAACTGGAGCCTCGGCAGTAACATGTTCCATTTATTGAACTGCTGAGCAATTAAACACCCCCGGCATCCATTTAGGTAAAACATTACAATAAATTACACCGCTATGAAGAGGTGGGAGTGAGGGAAAAATAGGGAGGGTAAATTGTTAGACTTGTCTGTCAATCAAAAATAGAACCTTAAGAACACATATCCGCCTGGGTGTTATATAAAATGCACACATACAGTGTTGGCGCTAGGAATTTTTCTAAATGGGGTCCCAGGGACCCCAAAAAGTCATAAAAATGGGGTCCCAGGGTAAATTTTTGGGGTCCCACTTTTTTGTAAGCGTTTTGTAAACAAATAATAAATGTATGCATTATCCTGTTATATCTCACATTCTATATTGTGTTTTGGAAAAATGTTGTCATAAACGTTACTCAATTCATTAAAAAAAAAAATACAAAAGAAAACTAATTTTTATGTAAATGTATATGTTTTCAGTTATAAACATTCATCAACTTTAGATCTATCCGTCAATTCTGTTTTTTTTTTTTAATGTTGTTTTTTTGTTTGTTTGTTTTCTGCCCTTTCTTTCAAAGAAAACTGTGTTTTTATGGCAAACACAAAATATGCTAAATCTTCCACAAAAAAATATTTTTCAAAGTGGAATACTTGATGTGACCTATACTTGGATAGGTCAATAATTCATAAAAAACATTGATTTTTATTCAATATTATGTTTTGAGCAATGACAGTTTTGAAGAAAAAAAAACATCTTTGTTTTATTGGTCAACATTGCAGCTTTTTTATTCCTCTTTTGTTATTTTTTTTGTTTATTTTAAAGGCCTACTGAAATGATTTTTTAAAATTTAAACGGGGATAGCAGATCCATTCTATGTGTCATACTTGATCATTTCGCGATATTGCCATATTTTTGCTGAAAGGATTTAGTAGAGAACATCGACGATAAAGTTCGCAACTTTTGGTCGCTGATAAAAAAAGCCTTGCCTGTACCGGAAGTAGCGTGACGTCACAGGTTGAAGGGCTCCTCACATTTACCCATTGTTTACACCAGCAGCGAGAGAGACCGAGAAAGCGACGATTACCCCATTAATTTGAGCCAGGATGAAAGATTCGTGGATGAGGAACATGAGAGTGAAGGACTAGACTGCAGTGCAGGACGTATCTTTTTTCGCTCTGACCGTAACTTAGGTACAAGGGTTCATTGGATTCCACACTCCTCTCCTTTTTCTATTGTGGATCACGGATTTGTATTTTAAACCACCTCGGATACTATATCCTCTTGAAAATGAGAGTCGAGAAAGCGAAATGGACATTCACAGTGACTTTTATCTCCACGACAATACATCGGTGAAGCACTTTAGCGACAGAGCTAACGTGATAGCATCGTGCTTAAATGCAAATAGAAACAAAAGAAATAAGCCCCGGACTGGAAGGATAGACAGAAGATCAACAATACTACTATCAGGAGACAGAACCAAACACTGGACCTGTAACTACACGGTTAATGCTGTGCGCTGTCGAAGCCTAGCAATGGTGTTGCTAACGACGCCATTGAAGTTAACTTACCTACGGGACCTCGTCAGAGCTATGATAAAAACATTATCTCTCCACCTACACCAGCCCTCATCTGCTCATCAACACCCGTGCTCACCTGCGTTCCAGCGATCGACGGCGCGACGAAGGACTTCACCCGATCATCGATGCGGTCGGCGGCTAGCGTCGGATAGCGCGTCTGCTATCCTCAAAGTCCTCCTGGTTGTGTTGCTGCAGCCAGCCGCTAATACACCGATCCCACCTACAGCTTTCTTCTTTGCAGTCTTCATTGTTCATTAAACAAATTGCAAAAGATCACCAACACAGATGTCCAGAATACTGTGGAATTTTGAGAGAAAACAGAGCTGTTTGTATTGAGATACGATGTGTAACTTCTGTTCCAACCATTGACGCTCACACCAGTCACCTACTCTATAACTTTGCTTCAACGCGAGAAGTTTCGCGGGAAATTTAAAATTGCACTTTAATAAGTTAACCCGGCCGTATTGGCATGTGTTGCAATGTTAAGATTTCATCATTGATATATAAACTATCAGACTGCGTGGTCGGTAGTAGTGGGTTTCAGTAGGCCTTTAATAGTATTTTTAGAACGTGCCGCGGGGTCCCGGGGGCCGCGCATACTTACGGAAATGCGCATCCTTTCTGATTTCAATGCGTAAAAAGACACAAAAAATGCGTTAACGCCAACACTGCAAATACATAGTATATAGATTAAATAGCAAATAACAGAAGCTCAGTTAAAAATAATGCAGCTCTTTCGTTGATAATGAGAAATTACCATTATGTGCTCTCTAATATGGTCACTAAAACACATTAACCACGGCTCATATCTGACTGCACTTCCCTGACAAACATCTGCTAGAGTCGCAGCACCAGCCAGCAAATTAGGATCTTTTTAGGATTATTTGCTTGGACTCGTTTCTTTGGGGACGGCGGCGTGGCGAAGTTGATAGAGTGGCCGTGCCAGCAATCGGAGGGTTGCTGGTTACTGGGGTTCAATTCCCCACCTTCTACCATCCTAGTCACGTTTGTGTCCTTGGGCAAGACACTTCACCCTTGCTCCTGATGGCTGCTGGTTAGCGCCTTGCATGGCAGCTCCCTCCATCAGTGTGTGAATGTGTGTGTGAATGGGTGAATGTGGAAATAGTGTCAAAGCGCTTTGAGTACCTCGAAGGTAGAAAAGCGCTATACAAGTATAACCCATTTATCATTTATTGTGTCCATTCATCCACTTCTTCTGCTTATCTGAGGTCGGGTCGCGGGGGCAGCAGCCTAAGCAGAGAAGCCCAGACTTCCCTCTCCCCAGCCACTTCGTCCAGCTCCTCCCGGGGTGTTCCCTGGCCAGCCGGGAGACATAGTCTTCCCAACGTGTCCTGGGTCTTCCCCGTGGCCTCCTACCGGTCGGACGTGCCCTAAACACCTCCCTAGGGAGGCGTTCGGGTGGCATCCTGACCAGATGCCCGAACCACCTCATCTGGCTCCTCTCGAAGTGAAGGAGCAGTGGCTTTACTCTGACCTCCTCCCGGATGACGGAGCTCCTCACCCTATCTCTAAGGGAGAGCCCCGCCACCCGGCGGAGGAAACTAATTTTGGCCGCTTGTATCCGTGATCTTGTCCTTTTGGTCGTAACCCAAAGCTCATGACCACAGGTGAGGATGGGAACGTAGATTGACCGGTAAATTGAGAGCTTTGCCTTCCGGCTCAGCTCCCTCTTCACTAAAACAGATCGATACAGCGTCCGCATTACTGAAGACGCCACACCGATCCGCCTATCGTTTCTATTGTGGCCATCCCAAATCAACAGGAATAATCTACAACGTGCCTTCAATAGTGCGTCAACGTTATCCCAAAAACCGAGGCTCAGTAGAGATGGCTACCGAATTCGGTATTTTTTTTAAAGGCATCGACCGAATTCGATTCACAGCAAAATATTTCGATACCTTTGTTTCACGTGACGTTATATCCGGTTGCAGCCAAGAAGCCAGAGCGGACTCAGCCGGACTGCTTCTAGGTAGTGTTGCAATTTTCCATGCAAACAAAGCAAGCGTGCCCGATAGAAAAGACTTGAGCGTACAGTAAGGCTCCACTTTTCAAAATGTGCCAGCTCAATGCTACCGTATTTTCCGAACTACCAGCTGCTACTATTTCCCCAAGCTTAGTACGACGCGGCTAATTTATGGATTTTTCTTTGTTAATGGCCATAATGTTTTGCATTAAAGGCCCAAGCTGTTTGTTTACATGCTTTTTTGATTTCTCTTTGCTATTTGGGCTTATTGGACCCTAATTAGAATAAAAACTAAAAATCATCTTTTTATATGATGTACTTAGTCCATAAGTAACAAACGTGTACTTCATGTGTAGTGACATGCTAATTCTTATTTTTACACTTTTTTTTCCAAATTCCATTGTATGTTATACTCTTCTGACACCACCAGATGGCAGTATAAGTGTCCACATAAGGGCCATTAGGCCCCAATTCAGTAGTGTACACAATTTTGGAAATAAGAGCTAAAAGGTGCTGTCCACAGCATGTGGCCAACTAAGCCTTTAGACGTTTTTAAAGAAAACGTTTCCATATATGCAGGCAGAAACACTGAATAGGCGTGTTATTATTTGCGCTATGCCGCCATCTTTTGGACGAGTTCGCTCACATGCAGGTGCTGCCGGTTGAAAATGTACTTCCCGTTTCTGCTTTAAACCGGAAGTAAAAGCGTCCGTAGCGTTTCTGCTCCAAATAATTCATCACCACACCAAGCAACGTTTGTACTAGCAAGTACGCAGAGAATGGGAATGGAATGGGTTTTCATGGCCGAGCAGCTGCATCTAAGCCATACATCACCAAGTCCAATGCAAAGCGTCGGATGCAGTGGTGTAAAGCACACAGTGACTGGACTCTAGAGCAGTGGAGACGCCTTCTCTGGAGTGATGAATCACAGCTTTTCCATCTGGCAATCCGATGGACGAGTCTGGGTTTGGAGGTTGCCAGGAGAACGCTACATTTCGGACTGCATTGTGCCGAGTGTGAAATTTGGTGAAGGAGGAATTATGGCGCGGGGTTGTTTTTCAGGAGTTGGGTTTGGCCTCTTGGTTCCAGTGAAAGGAACTTTGAATGCTCCAGGATACCAAAACATTTTGGACAATCCCATGCTCACCAACCTTGTGGGAACAATTTGGAGTGGGCCCCTTCCTCTTTCAACGTGACTGTGCACCAGTGCACAAAGCAAGGTCCATAAAGACATGGATGGCAGAGTCTGGTGTGGACGAACTTGACTGGCCTGCACAGAGTCCTGACCTGAACCCGATAGAACACCTTTGGGATGAATTAGAACTGAGACTGAGAGCCAGGACTTCTCCACCAACATCAGTGTGTGACCTCAACAATGCACTTTTGGAAGAATGGTGGACATTTCCTATAAACACACTCAGCAACCTTGTGGACAGCCTTAACAGAAGAGTTGATGCTGTAATAGCTGCAAAAGGTGGACCGACATCATATTGAACCCTATGGGTTAGGAATGGGATGGCACTTCAAGTTCATATGTGAGTCAAGGCACGTGGCCAAATACTTTTGGCAATATCGTGTATTACGAGTGTCGGTGTTAGTAGTAGCTTACAATGGCACTCTGTATTGTTTCAGTTTCGTATATTCACCAAAATGTCAGCATGGAGTTAGTGTGTCTGTTCAGCTGACTGGAGAGCGAGCTTCTGCAGCTTGTGGGTACATGATGAAGATTTCTGTTTTGTTTGATCAGCCGTTTTACTGCCGTGTGACAGGCACCGTTTGGAAACACTGAAGGTATGAAAATAAACATTTGCAAAATCTTTCGTACGGGTATATACTGCATCTGCGGCTTTTGTAGTCTAACAGCACGGGGTGACAGAGCCTGATGGAAACAAAAGAATGAGGATTTGACCCAATTATGGCGCAGGACTAATCCCAACATTGACTGGGAATGAGCAAGCATGATTGCTCATTGGTAATGAGAGAGTTTATCGTTGTTTTTCATTGCTTCCTAATTATCACTCTGACTGGCTGTTTTGGATACTTTTTCTTTGCAAAAGTTGAAGTAGGGTTGATGTGGAAAGTTCAAAATTGTAACTTGGTAACATTCATTGTCAGACCTGAGAAAACGAGAGAGAATATTAAACATAATTAGCCAATAAAGTTGATTGTGAATCTGAAATGTCAGAACTAGTAAGGGTTTTCCTGATACGTTTTAACTTCCGATTGGAACATTGATTACTGGCCGATACCGATCCGATATGATTATCACCACAAATCATACATACGTGTATTATTGTGCCGTGTAGAATGTTTGAAAAGTACAATTCCTCAAACAGAGCACATGTTATGTGTCATGTTATTGTAACCCATATGAAAAAATATATATCCATTTATGTGATGTAGAGGCAATTCTCAGACCCACCACTAGGTGGCATATAGCTCTGTGTGAGGCTAATGAGCACCACTTCTGAGACGTGACATAAAGCAAACAAACTAAGGAATCTCTGGATCAACTTCAAGGCTTTCTGTCAATATAAAGTAAAACATTTTTATGTTTTATGCCCTTTTTGTCAATGAAAACCAAGTTTTTAGGGCAAAAATAAAAACAATTGTAGATTTTGCCCAGAACAATTTCAAAGTGGAATTTTTGATGTGAAGTAATTGGAGTCTTGAATTAAAGTCATAGTTATAGTCATTGATGTTAAGCAATGACAGGTTATTTTTTTGTTTTTTTTCAAAAAAATAATTTTTGGGAATCTACAAGAAAGTTAAAAAGAAGTCTTACATGTTTTATTTTATTTTTTACAGTTTTTTATTTTTTTTTCTGACATTTTTGTAAAATACATTTTTTTTTTAATATGCAAAACACAAAAAATGCAGTATTTACCCTAAGAAATATGTCCATGTGGAATATATATATTTTATTTTATTTATTTATTTTATATTATATTTATTTAGCCTGCTCAGTGGCCTTGTGTCTGCCCTGTGATCGGTAGGTTGTGAGTTCAAACCCCGGCCGAGTCATACCAAATACTATACAAATGGGACCCATTGCCTCCCTGCTTGGCACTCAGCATCAAGGGTTGGAATTGGGGGTTAAATCACCAAAATGATTCCCGAGCGCGGTCACCGCTGCTGCTCACTGCTCCCCTCACCTCCCAGGGGGTGGAACAAGGGTTTGGGTCAAATGCAGAGGATAATTTCACCACACCTAGTGTGTGTGTGAGACTATTAGTGGTACTTTAACTTTAACTTTGCATACATTTGGTGGGCCTCCCTAGCTTGCCAGCAGGTCTCATCAATGCTAAATTGCACTAGCCTATTAAGTGCACAACACGCTAACATCGCTGCAAAACCAATCGGAGCGAGAGTTGTTTAATGTTTTCCACCAGTGTGATGTTATTTTTTGTTTAAAAAATGGTGATTAGCGACATTAACCATCTGAAATAGACTGAGGCTGTCTTTAAATTGAAGTGGAAGGGTTTTGCTTTTTAACGACCCTTAGTGGTTACTATAATTCATTAAGTTAAGCTCATGACGCAGTACAGGTATGTGGGCTTGTATTAAGCCTCAGGGAGTTGAACGCCCCTAGCCTTACATAGTTCCGGGTCACCCTTGGGCAAGGTGTAGCACCCGAATGCCCCCCCCATCAGGGTTACGATACCCCCCATGAACTACCCTAAAAGAGGATGCGTTACCCGGCCCGAGGAAGCCCGGGGCCCTCCTCCGGAGCTAGGCCCGGAGGTAGGGCTCGTCAGCGAGCGCCTGGTGGCCGGGCTTGCCACGGAGCCCGGCCGGGCACAGCCCGAAGAAGCTACGTGGACACACCATCTTCTCTGCCACGTGGGCCCACCACCCAGCGGTCGGAAACCAGTGGGGTCGGGTGTGCGCTGCCAAGTGGATGGCGGTGAAAGTGGAGGCTCAGGACGGACCAATTCGTGGCAGCAGAGGCTGACTTTCGGGACGTGGAACGTCCTCTACGCTGGTGGGGGAAGGAGCCTGAGCTGGTGCGAGAGGTGGAGCGCTACCGGTTGATCTGGTGGGGCTTACCTCTACGCATAGCAAGGGCTCTGAAACCACACTCCTGACAAGGATGGACCTTGTTCACTTCTGGAGTTGCTCAGGGTGTGAGGGCACAGGCGGGTGTGGGGATACTCACGAGTCCCCGGCTGAGTGCCTGTACGTTGGAGTTCACCCAGTGGACAAGAGGGTCGCCTCCCTTTCGCCTTAGGGTTGGAGGGGGGGAAAACTCTGACTGTTGTTTGTGCATACGCACAAACAGGAGTTCAGAGTATTCAGCCTTCTTGGATACCTTGCATGGGGTCCTGTATGGGGCGCCGGCAGGGGATTCCATAGTCTAGTGGGGGACTTCAACGCGCACGTGGGCAATGACAGTGATACTTGGACTGGCGTGTGATTGGGAGAACGGTCTCCTGATCTGAACCTGAGTGGTGGATTGTTATTGGACTTCTGTGCTAGTCACGGACTTGCTGATAACAAACCATGTTCAAGCATAAGGATGCACATAGGTGTACCTGGTACCAGGCACCCTAGGCCAAAGATCAATGATCGATTTTGTAATCGTATCAGCTGATCTGAGGCGTATGTTTTGGACACTCGGGTGAAGAGAGGGGCTGAACTGTCAACTGATCACCATCTGGTGGTGAGTTGGGTTAGATGGCGGGGGAAACCTCTGGACAGACCTGGCAAACCAAGCGTGTAGTGCGGGTGAACTCGGGAACGTTTGGAGGAGTCCTCTGTCCGGAAGGACTTCAACTCCACCTCCGGCGGGACTTCTCTGCCATCCCTGTGGAGGTTGGGACATTGAACAGGAATGGGCAATGTTCAAAGCCTCTATTGCTAAGCTGCAGATGCGAGCTGTGGCCAGAAGGTCTTAGGTGCCTCAAGGGGCGGTAACCCTCGAACACCCTGGTGGACAGTGGTGGTCATGGGAAGCCGTCGACTGAAGAAGGAGTCCTAACCGGGGGTATGTTATCCCAGGGGACTCCGGAGGCAGTTGCAAGGTACCGACGGGCCCGAAGGGCAGCGGCCGTGGCTGTGGACGAGGCTAAGCAGAGGGTGTGGGAGCAGTTCGGGGAACATGAGATGAGAAAGGACTATCGGGCGGCACCAAAGCTGTTCTCTGAAGACCATACGGCACCTCAGAGGTGGAAGACAGGGACCATCCAAGCTGTGTACGGCAAGGATGGGACTTTGCTGACTTCAAGTGAGGAAGTCGTGGGGCGTTGGAAAGAGCACTTTGAGGAACTCCTGAACCCAAATACATCAGACACACCCTCCCCTGATAGGAGCAGGGCCTGAGGATGATGGGGGGATCGACGGTCGATCTCTCGGAGTGAAGTCACTGAGGTAGTTAGACAACTCCACAGTGGCAAAGCTCCGGGGGTTGACGAGATCCGTCAGAAATGCTGAAGGCTCTGGGTGTTGATGGGCTGTCTGGTTGATACGCCTTTTCAACATTGCGTGGAAGTCTGGGACAGTGCCGAGGGAGTGGCAGACTGGGGTGGTGGTTCCCCTTTTCAAAAAAGGGGACCAGAGGGGTGTGTGCTAATTACAGGGGTATCACACTACTCAGCCTCCCTGGGGAAAGTTTACGCCAAGGTACTGGAAAGGAGGGTCCGGCCGATAGTCGAACCTCAGATTCAAGAGGAGCAATGTGGATTCCGTCCTGGTCGTGGAACAACTGACCAACTCTTTACGCTTGCGGGAATCCTGGAGAGGGCCTGGGAGTATGCCCTATCCAGTCTACATGTGTTTTTGTGGATTTGGTGAAGGCGTATAGACCGCGTCCCTCGGGAGATCTTGTGGGAGGTGCTGAGGGAGTAGGAGTGAGGGGAACCCTGTTGAGGGCCATCCAATCTCTGTACAACCAAAGCGAGAGTTGTGTCCGGGTGCTTGGATGTAAGTCGGATCCGTTTCCAGTGGGGGTTGGTCTCCGCCAGGGCTGCGCTCTGTCACCTATCCTGTTTGTGATTTTCATGGACAGGATTTCTAGGCGGAGTCGTGGGCATGGCGGAGAGGGGTATACGTCTCGGGGGGCTAAAGGTTGCGTCACTGCTGTTTGCAGATGATGTGGTCCTGATGGCACCTTCGGTTCGTGACCTTCAGCTCTCACTGGTCGGTTCGCAGCGAGTGTTCAGCGGCTGGAATGAGGATCAGCATCTCCAAATCTGAGGCCATGGTTCTCAGCAGGAAACCGATGGTTTGTACAGTCCGGGTAGGGGACAGGACTCTGTCCCAGGTGGAGGAGTTTAAGTATCTCGGGGGTCTTGTTCACGAGTGAGGGAAAGATGGAGAAGGAAATCAGCCGGAGAATCGGAAGCAGGCTGGGGGCAGTATTGCAGTCTCTCTGCCGCACTGTTGTGACGAAACGGGAGCTGAGCCAGAAGGCAAAGCTCTCGGTCTACCGAGCTATCTACATTCCTACTCTCACCTATGGTCATGAAGTGTGGGGTAATGACAGAAAGAATAAGATCGCGGATACAAGCGGCCGAAATGAGTTTCCTCAGAAGGGTGGCTGGCATCTCCCTTAGAGATAGGGTGAGAAGTGCAGTCACCCGAGAGAGACTCGGAGTAGAGCCGCTGCTCCTTCGCTTGGAAAGGAGCCAGCTTAGGTGGTTCGGGCATCTCGTGCGGATGCCTCACGAGCGTCTCCCTAGGGAGGTCCTCGTTGCACGTCCACTGGGAGGAGGCCCCGCGGCAGGCAAGGGACCAGATGGGGGGATTACATCTCCTCTCTGGCCTGGGAACGCTTCGGGATTCCCCAGGAGGAATTCGCAAATGTTGCTCTGGAGAGGGAAGTCTGGGGGTCTCTGCTGGAGCTGCTGTCCCCGCGACCCGATTCCGGATAAGCGGTTGAAGATGGATGGATGGATGGATCATGACGCAGTAAGTGGAAATATGCAGGACACATTTGTTACTGGGTGCTTTTTAATATTCCTTGGAAACTTGGTATCTGTAACAATATGCAACTGTAATTATTTGGTATATTATTATATTGACAAATGTGTTTTAGACTGCAATTTTGTTCAATTAACGCGGTCTCTGCAGTTTCAACAAGCCAAATCTAAGACTTTTTAAGACTTTTTTAAGACCATAATAAATACAATTTAAAACCCATTTCACATCGATACAGGCAACAAAAAAAAAGTACAAAAGACCAAAAAGAAAATTGGAGGCCCGGAATTACTTGCAGCTCTTTCACATTAGAATACAAAACGCTCAACCTAACTAAAAATACCAGAAACCTCTCTGTTGTGAACCAAGATTTGTTTGGAAGTCAGAATTTTTTTTTTTTGCCAAACTATAAATTCGACCGAGCAGCTGGTGTAGTTACGTTATGGCTTCCTCAAAAATCGAACATTTCAAAGCGAGGAGGACTGACGTTTTTGCATGTTTTAAATAAAAGTAACGTCAATAGATTTTTAAGACCTTTCAAAATCGTATTTAAGATCTTTTATGACAATTTAGGAGAATTGTAGACGGGGTGTATATTGTAGCGTCCCGGAAGAGTTAGTGCTGCAAGGGGGTTCTGGGTATTTGTTCTGTTGTGTTTATGTTGTGTTACGGGTGCGGATGTTCTCCCGAAATGTGTTTGTCATGCTTGTTTGGTGTGGGTTCACAGTGTGGCGCATATTTGTAACAGTGTTAAAGTGGGTTTATACGTCCACCCTCAGTGTGACCTGTATGGCTGTTGACCAACTATGCCTTGCATTCACTTGTGTGTGTGAAAAGCCGTAGATACTATGTGATTGGGTCGGCACGCAAAGGCAGTGCCTTTAAGGTTTATTGGCGCTCTGTACTTCTTCCTACGTCCGTGTACACAGCGGCGTTTTAAAAGTCATACATTTACTTTTTGAAACCGATACCAATCATTTTGAAACCGATCATTTCCGATATTACATTTTAAAGCATTTATTGACATCTCTACTTTTTACTGTCAATACGGCTGCTGAGTTTCATTTTTTTAATGTTTTCTGGCTGGTGGTGTTGTCTCGGATTTTTTTCAATGAAAAAAATGTGCCTTGGCTCGGTCAAAGGTGGAAAAAACACTGCACCAGTGTGCCGCGGCACAGTGGTTGAAAAACACTGCGCTAATAAACACGAGATTATATAATGTGCATATACTACACCAGGTCACGTGCTGCTGTAAGAAGGACAATGCATTCAAAGTTAAACTGATAATGCCGTGGGTCTCTTGCTGCGATGGAGTCGGGTGGTTGAGATGGGGGGCGGGGGGGGGGGGGGGGGGGGGGTGTTTGGGGGTGGACGGTGCTAAGGCGCTAATGCCAGAGCTCGTGGGGAATTACTGGGGAGATTGGAAGAAATGCTGGCAGCAATTTCCCTGTTGCTTTTATTAGCCCAGATGTGCAATTTGCTGCCGGCTGCTTGAACACAGATCTCCTTGTGTCTTTTATTCACCGTGCCGCCACAATGCACCGTGTTTGTCTCTGCGCGTTTGATCCGCCCGCGCAAAGGTCGCCTTGTTGGATGAAGTGCGTTGCTCGTGGGCACTTCGGCAGGGCGAATTCTCGTCCCCTCGGTGTATTTGCCTTGTTTCTAGGCCACCCGGCTGCCTGCGCACTACATGCCAGGCCGTATCCGCACACACACACACACACACACACACACACACACACACACACACACACACACACACACACACACACACACACACACACACACACACACACACACACACACACACACACACACACACACACACACACACACACACACACACAGTGCTCCTGGGAGGCTGGAGCACAACAAAGCAGCCCTGGGTTGTATGAACACGCGCACCTAAGCGCGTATCTCTCCCTCGCACATGCAGCCACATGAGCACTGCGCTGTTTAGTATGTCAGTGATAACGAGGTAACCTACACTGAATATGATGAGGCGGCTAACAACCTCGTGTAAAACATCAATAAAGGGCAGCTGGGCAACTGAGGGTAAATTAGTGTTGTAACTAGGGATGTCCGATAATATCGGCCGATAAATGCTTTAAAATGTAATATCCGAAGTTATCGGTATCGGTTTCAAAAAGTAAAATGTATGACTTTTTAAAACGCCGCTGTGTATACGGACGTAGGGAGAAGTACAGAGCGCCAATAAACCTTAAAGGCACTGCCTTTGCGTGCCGGCCCACTCACATAATATCTACGGCTTTTCACACACACAAGTGAATGCATTGCATACTTGGTCAACAGCCATACAGGTCACACTGAGGGTGTCCGTATAAACAACTTTAACACTGTAACAAATATGCGCCACACTGTGAACCCACACCAAACAAGAATGACAAACACATTTCGGGAGAACATCCGCACCGTAACACAACATAAACACAACAGAACAAATACCCAGAACCCCTTGCAGCACTAACTCTTCCGGGACGCTACAATATACCCCCCCCCCCACACCTCAACCCCGCCCCCCCAACCTCCTCATGCTCTCTCAGGGAGAGCTTGTCCCAAATTCCAAGCTGCTGTTTTGAGGCATGTTAAAAGAAATAATGCACTTTGTGACTTCAATAATAAATATGGCAGTGCCATGTTGGCATTTTTTTCCATAACTTGAGTTGATTTATTTTGGAAAACCTTGTAACATTGTTTAATGCATCCAGCGGGGCATCACAACAAAATTAGGCTTAATAACGTGTTAAATCCACGACTGTATATATCGGTATCGGTTGATATCGGTATCGGTAATTAAGAGTTGGACAAAATCGGAATATCGGATATCGGCAAAAAAGCCATTATCGGACATCTCTAGTTGTAACGATACCAATATTTTGGGACCGGTGCTAAAATTATTTAGATACTTTTCGGTACTTTTCTAAATAAAGGGGACCACAAAAAAATTGCATTATTGGCTTTATTTTAACACACAATCTTAGGGTACATTAAACATATGTTTCTTATTGCAGTTAAGTCCTTAAATAAAATAGTGAACATACAAGACAACTTGTCTTTTAGTAGTAAGTAAACAAACAAAGGCTCCTAATTAGTCTGCTGACATATGCAGTAACATATTGTGTCATTTATCATTCTATTATTTTGTCTATCTTATTAAGGACAAGTGGTAGGAAATGGATTATTCATTTACTTGTTAATTTACTGTTAATATCTGCTTATTTTTTCTTTCAACATGTTCTATCTACACTTCTGTTCAAATGTAATAATCACTTATTCTTCTGTTGTTTGATACTTTACATTAGTTTTGGATGATACCACACATTTGGGTATCAATCCGATACCAAGTCGTTACAGGATCATACATTGGTCATATTCAAAGTCCTCATGTGTCCAGGGACATATTTCTTGAGTTTATACATATAATATAAATTTTTTTAAACGAAAGAAGATGTTCTGATGCCAAAAAATATAGCAGTATCAACTAGATACGTGCCTGTACTTGATATCATTACAGTGGATATCAGGTGTAGATCCACCCATGGCGTTTGTTTACATTTTGACGGCGGTGAGCTACAGTGTGTAGTGAAGCATGTTTAGCTATTCCTCGTCCTGCAGGGATGATATTTGTAAGAAACTTACTTTATTTGTCGCCATGGAGACCAGGATTAGTGATATAGAAGTAGCTAAAACACTGCAGACGGCGGATGGACGTTAGCCACTAGCTAGCTAGCCATGTCTTAAAGCACCTCTTCCTGAGGGCGTTTCAGTGTTATAACTTCACCTTTATCGTTAATTTTTAAGCCAAAATGCGTCCGTTCTTCCTTTTCTGTCTACACACTGTCTGCTTGTAAGTACTCTGTGATTGTGCGCTGCCGAACATGCTCCTCTGCTCGTAAAACCAGCAATGTCATGACGTGACGATGACGCACATGCAGCCACATGACCGGTACTTTTCAGAGGCGGTATAGTACCAAAAATGATTCATTAGTATCGCGGTACTATACTAATACCGGTATACCGTACAACCCTAGGGTAAATATTTCCATTTGAGTTGCGTAATGCAGATGGAGTAAATTAATGACTAAGTCATTTTAAGTGGCGCATCCTTTAGAGGAGCTTCGCCTCACTCCAAATAACGCGGGGAGGGGACCGCCGTCTATTGTCTCGGATCGCTGCCGCTGACACTAAAGACGAGCAGCCATCCCATACCTGTTTACGATTCATCAGACAAGGAGATAAACACGGCCTTGCAGGGTCGGCTGCGAGCGAGCCCGACGGTTCGCAGGAATTACGAGCGGGAGCGGTGCCAAGGCGAGTGGGAGACGAAGGTGGGAGGAAGAGGAGCGGCAGCTTATAGCGTTCCCGCAATTCAATCAACAGCGGCTTTGTGTTCTCATCCCAAAGTCGGAGGCGGTATGAAGACGTGCGGATGGAAAGATGGCGACTTGCAAAGACGTCACACACGACGGTTGAAGGTGGATCTTTTTCAGGACCGCAACTGCTGCTTAGGTCCGGTTGGACTTTGAGGGACAAAGCTGGCAACACTGGTACCTCAACTTCTGAGCACAGAACACTCACATCTCACGTTGAAAAGAACTGAAATCAATTTAGTCTGTGCTTAGCCCTCTCAAAACATCGCAATTGTAGCATGTTACATGTCTTTTTTTTAATCAACATTCTTTTGATTTTTAACAAAAATAAACATACATACTAGGGTTGTACGGAATACCGGTATTAGTATAGTACCGCGATACTAATGAATCATTTTCGGTACGATACCGTCCCTGAAAAGTACCTGTCCACCACCTCCTTGTGACATTGCTGGTTTACGAGCAGAGGAGCATGTTCGGCGGCACACAATCACAGAGTACTTACAAGCAGACACAGCGTGTAGACAGAAAAGGAAGAACGGACGCATTTTGGCTTAAAAACTAACGATAAAGGAGAAGTTATAACACTGAAACGCCCTCAGGAAGAGGTGCTTTAAGACATGGCTAGCTAGCTAGCTAGCAGCTAACATCCATCCGCTGTCGGCAGTGTTTTAGCTACTTCTAAATCACTAATCCTGGTCTCCATGGTGACAAAGTATGTTTCTTACAAGTATCATCCCTGCAGGACGAGGAATAGCTAAACATGTTTAGCTACACACCGTAGCTCACCGGCGTCTCAATGTAAACAAACGCCATTGGTGGATCTACACCTGACATCCACTGTAATGATATCAAGTACAGGCACGTATCTAGTCGATAATAACTATGATTACGTTGATATTTTTTGGCATCACAACATTTTCTTTCGTTTTGTAAAAATTTATATAATGTTTATAAACTCAGGAAATATGTCCCTGGACACATGAGGACTTTGAATATGACCAATGTATGATCCTGTAACTACTTGGTATCGGACTGATACCTAAATGTGTGGTGTCATCCAAAACTAATGTAAAGTATCCAAACAACAGAAGAATAAGTGATCATTAAATTTTAACAGAAGTGTAGATGGAACATGTTAAAAGAGGAAGTAAGCAGATATTAACAGTAAATGAACAAGTAGATTAATAATTAATTTTCTACCACTTGTCCTTAATAATGTTGACAAAAAAATAGAATGATAAATGACACAATATGTTACTGCATATGTCAGCAGACTAATTAGGAGTCTTTGTTTGTTTACTTACTACTAAAAGTACCGGAATAATTTTAGTACCGGTACCAAAATATTGGTATCGTTACAACACTAATACATACACACACAAACCATGGTAGGTGATCGGGTCACATAGGAATGTCACTTATTGTCTGTTTTACACACAAAGGAGGTTATACACAAAAAGCAAAGATTTTACGAAAGTTATATGGTTGAAACCGATAATGATGCCAAAAAACATATAAATAGATAGGAAGTCCTCAAATGCTTATTTTGAAAATGTAATTTTGTTTATAGATTATATGCAATCTATGTACCCTAATTTGAGAGTATATAAATGACGGTGTGTGTTGCTGAGCCCGACCTGGACATATTCTAAAATCTAAAACACAGCATATGTATCTTTTTCATATTTTTGTGGATACATGATTGTGGTTGGCCACAGCGTGTGCGATGAAGACTGATGCTCGTTGGGTAGGCTAACAGGTAGGACACATTTTTAATGTACGGTGCTCCAATTTAGTCTTTTGCTTCCTCTACTTTGCACTAACTTTCATAGTTCCGATGGTTTGTGGGCAGGATTGTGTCGATCTCTGAGGGACGCTCAAACGTGCACGTCAACTGTCTGATCAAAACCGATGTTTGATTCTTGCGTACACGAAGCAGAAACAGCAACAATCTTTATTGCTCAAACTGCACAACCCGGTTTACAAATTCTACTTTAACCTAAGGTAAAAGGACTTAACAGAAAGCTAAAAGACAGCTCGATCTCAAATTAGTCGTAAGGCACGGCACGCGTAAGTTGAGGTGCCACTGGACTTTATTAGTACATAAAGCTGCTGAAGAAGGCAGAAAAGGCTCGCAACAGTTCCCTTGACGACATGAATCTTCACTTTATGGGGCTTTGGCACATGAGGCAGGAGATCCGTCGAACAAAAACAAAACAAGTCTTTTTGAGCCCAGTTGGCAGTGAAGCTGTGTGTGACTTTGCGAGAGTCTGATAGCACAGCTGTCCGCCAGAATTGGACTCACGCTGACAAAATTCGGGCCCGAGTCTGGCATCCCTGAGGAGGCCTCCTCGGAATCTCACACTGTGTCAAGAGGGAGCGATTTAAAAGCGCCACGGCCGTCGACACATTGAGTAACTTCATCTTTCTTGTTTATGGATTCCTACGCCGATTCCTAAAAGCACATGAAACTATTTGTGCTGTAAAAAAAAAAATACATGAGGCGGCGTACCTCCAGCGACAGAACTAATGAAGCAGGTAATGAATGAACCTGGCTTCTACGAACGTAGAATAGGCTGCAAATGCAAATGAGTCACTGATCAGCTACATTGTGTCTCGCCCACCAATGTTGTGTGCCTAAATACCAGATGCTAGTACATGCACATCAAATTAGGAAAGAAGACATGTTACAAAGGGTCGGAAAGACTTTGTTTTTTCTGGAGAATTCAAAATGAGTGACTTGGAAACGCAATGGCAAACTATGCGAACACAGTGCCGAAAATGTGAATTCAAACCGCGGAGGTATGGCAGAGATATTTATAAAACAATCCTTCATACTTCCCGCTGACGAGCCGTTTAGAATGTGGCCCAGGTGTGATGTTTTTCCCAAATTATTCAAATATGGTAGAAATTTACCCAAACGCACAGTAGGGAAGGGATTCATATGGCCCACTTTTTGGGTGGATCTGGCAAGAGAGGAAGGCGGTCTGCTGAAAATGATTGAAAGCGCCACTCTACATAGCAACTGTCGTCAAAGTTGGAATTGCCAAATAACGCATTTTCAAGATATTCAACACTCTGAACCGCGACAAATGCGGCTATATGAATTCCTTTTCTACTGTATTTGCGTGAGTCAGCCATGTGTAATTTATGTAGGAGTGGTCGTAGTCCACAACATGTCCACGATCTGCCGATTCCTGGTCTCTTTATATTTTTCCATGACCAACAATTACCCAAGTCCACAAAGTATTGTTGATTCGTTTTAAACTGCATATTTTCTGGGTATAAACAAAGTACAAACAACCGTGGAACCAGGTATATCCTAATTATAGCAATAATAGAGATATAGCAGAGATGTTTATAAAACAATCTTAGCTTCCTTCATACTTATCGCAAACAAGCCGTTTAGAATGTGGCCCAGGTGTGATGTTTTTCCCAAATTATTCATGTATAGTAGAAATGTACCCAAACGCACAGTAGGGAAGGGTTTTATATGGCCCAATTTTTGGGTGGATCTGGCAAGAGAGGAAGGCAGAGGGGGGGTTTAATCATTTTGCAATATAGTCTGCTGAAAATGATGGAAAGCGCCACTCTACATAGCAACTGTGGTCAAAGTTGGAATTGCCAAATAACGCATTTTCAAGATATTCAACACTCTGAACCGCGACAAATGCGGCTATATGAATTCCTTTTGTACTGTATTTGCGTGAGTCAGCCATGTGTAATTTATGTAGGAGTGGTCGTAGTCCACAACATGTCCACGATCTGCCGATTCCAGGTCTCTTTATATTTTTCCATGACCAACAATTACCCAAGTCCACAAAGTATTGTTGATTCGTTTTAAAATGCATATTTTCTGGGTATAAACAAAGTACAAACAACCGTGGAACCAGGTATATCCTAATAATAGTAATAATAGAGGTATAGCAGAGATGTTTATAAAACGATTTTAGCTTCCTTCATACTTATCGCAAACAAGCCGTTTAGAATGTGGCCCAGGTGTGATGTTTTTCCCAAATTATTCATATATGGTAGAAATGTACCCAAACGCACAGTAGGGAAGGGTTTTATATGGCCCAATTTTTGGGTGGATCTGGCAAGAGAGGAAGGCGGAGGGGGGGTTTAATCATTTTGCAATATAGTCTGCTGAAAATGATGGAAAGCGCCACGCTACATAGCAACTGTGGTCAAAGTTGGAATTGCCAAATAACGCATTTTTAAGATATTCAACACTCTGAACCGCGACAAATGCGGCTACATGAATCCCTTTCCTATTGTATTTGCGCGAGTCAGCCATGTGTAATTTATGTAGGAGTGGTCGTAGTCCACAACATGTCCACGATCTGCCGATTCCAGGTCTCTTTATATTTTTCCATGACCAACAATTACCCAAGTCCACAAAGTATTGTTGATTCGTTTTAAAATGCATATTTTCTGGGTATAAACAAAGTACAAACAACCGTGGAACCAGGTATATCCTAATAATAGTAATAATAGAGGTATAGCAGAGATGTTTATAAAACAATTTTAGCTTCCTTCATACTTATCGCAAACAAGCCGTTTAGAATGTGGCCCAGGTGTGATGTTTTTCCCAAATTATTCATATATGGTAGAAATGTACCCAAACGCACAGTAGGGAAGGGTTTTATATGGCCCAATTTTTGGGTGGATCTGGCAAGAGAGGAAGGCGGAGGGGGGGTTTAATCATTTTGCATTATAGTCTGCTGAAAATGATGGAAAGCGCCACTCTACATAGCAACTGTGGTCAAAGTTGGAATTGCCACATAACGCATTTTTAAGATATTCAACACTCTGAACCGCGACAAATGCGGCTATATGAATCCCTTTCCTATTGTATTTGCGCGAGTCAGCCATGTGTAAATTTTGTAGGAGTGGTCGTAGTCCACAACATGTCCACGATCTGCCGATTCCTGGTCCCTTTATATTTTTCCATGACCAACAATTACCCAAGTCCACAAAGTATTGTTGATTCGTTTTAAAAGGCATATTTTCTGGGTATAAACCAAGTACAAACAACCGTGGAACCAGGTATATCTTAATTATAGTAATTATAGAGGTATGAGAGAGATGTTTATAAAACAATCTTAGCTTCTTTCATACATCTCGCGAACCAGCCGGTTAGAATTTCGCCCAGGTGTGATGTTTTTCCCAAATTTTGGGGGGATCTCGCGAGAGGAAAACGGACGGGGCCACTGTGGTCAAAGTTGGAATTGCCACATAACGCATTTGAAGATATTCGACACTCTGAACCGCAACAAATGCGGCCATATGAATCTTCTTGTTGTTGAGGTATATATATATATATATATATATATATATATATATATATATATATATATATATATATATATATATATATATATATATATATATATATATATAAAATAAATACTTGACTTTCAGTGAATTCTAGCTATATGTATGTATATATTGTTATTTTATTATGTATATATATATGTATAGATATATCAGTGTTTCCCACACATTCATTTATTTGTGGCGGCCCGTCACGAAAGAATTACGTCCAACACAAATAAAATAAAAAAAATAAAAACATTTTTTTTTTGGTTTTTTTGTCCTGTCCAGCTTCTCAGGCAAATCATATAGTTGATGTAGATGCCCATATAGGCTGTTCAGATTTACTTTACAAAAGAGAAGTGTAGGATACTTCTCTTGTTGCCTTATTTGTATTTGACCACTACTGTTTTCTGTTTATTTGTTACTGACTGGCAGGACACCTCTGCCTCTGTTTCACTTTATGTTGCTGGTAAATAATATGGTTGTAGTAGTAGGCTAAAGTTAAATTATTTAGTATGCACTAATTAAAGGGGCAGAGCTTTAAGAGACATTTTAGCTTTTATATTTTATAAGATATATTTTTTGTAAGAACCACAATTAATAAATATATTTCAGTGAATAACTTATTGTTCAAATCTGTGTATAAATATGTACATAAAGTGTTGTAATTAGATTGTAAAATGGATGGATAGATGGACGTTTAAAACAAAACTGTTATTATTAATTAGTAAGCATACATTTTTTGAGCCTTTTTAGAGAAAATCATATCATTGTAGTAAATTATGCAAATTACTTGATGATGTCATGGTGACCCCGCCCATAGCCACGCCCCCACCGCCACAGGTATCTTGGCAGTTTATGGGAAACACTGTATATATATACAGTACTTGAATTTCAGTGTTCATTTATTTACACATATACACACACATAACACTCCTCTACTCATTGTTGTATTTGAAAGTGCAATGCTTTGCAGCCAGTAGCACAGCCTTTGAAGGAGCATAGGTATGGGCAGCATCTGTGAAATTTATTTTGCAGGAAAGGAGTGAGTTTAGGGTTGAATTGTCCATCCTCGTTCTATTCTCTGTCACTATCTTTCTAACTATGCTCAACACCCTCTCTGATGACTTGCAAGCGTACTTCTTCTTCTAACTCGTCGTCGCCATGACTGTCTCTTCTTCGTTCTTCTGCTTCGTCTCCTTCTTCTCGTGTGTGCAGTTGTGCACTCTCCAAAAGCCGTAGATATTATAACGTGACTGGGCCGGCACGCTGTTTATATGGAGAAAAAGCGGACAGGCTGTCCTCACTCAGGTCCGCATGGACCTGGAGGGGGCGTACCTTGTTGTCCGGCTGGAAATCGGGAGAAATTCGGGAGAATGGTTGTCCCGGGAGATTTTCGGGAGAGGCACTGAAATTCGGGGTAGTCTCCCGGAAAATTTGGGAGGGTTGGCAAGTATGATTCCAACCCTTGATGCTGAGTGCCAAGCAGGGAGGTAATGGCTACCATTTTTATAGTCTTTGGTATGACTCAGCCGGGGTTTGAACTCACAACCTACCGATTTTAGGGCGGACACTCTAACCACATGGCCACAGTGTTACTGTTCAAATTGTACAGTGGCCACAAATCTGAAATATATTTGTTAAATAAAACCTCTGCCTTGTTTTTATTGAGTACTACTATGCTACTGTATTTTAATGTTGCTCATTACGGTGGTACTTGGAGAGCCAAGTGTTTTCTGAGGTTGGTACTTGGTGAAAAAAGTTGGAGAACCACTTATTAGGAAATTGTGTTGGCGGTCACTGACGTCCATAAGATCAGATAGTGTAAAATAAAAGAAAAAAAAGAAGAAAGAAAAAAATACAAAATATGGCTACACTGCAAAAACTGAAATCTAAGTAAATATCTCAAATAAGGGTGATATTTGCTTATTTTCTATCTGGTAAGATAATTCTTCTCACTAAGCATATTTTATGTTAGAGTGTTTTACTTGTTGTAAGTGTTTTGGTCCTAAATTATCTCAGTAAGATATTACAGCTTGTTGCTGAGATTGTATGACCTATATTGAGTAAAACATGCTTGAAAGTAGAATATCAACTGTTGCAAAGCTGTGTCATCAACACTCACAGGTATAAAACTACTTTTTTAAAGTAATAATATCTTACTTCAAGCGTGAAACAAAAAAATCATGATGCCGAGCGCATATCATTATGTCAAGATAATGGCACTAGCATTTACTTAATTTAAGAATATTTTTCAACATATTGAGCAAAAAGGTCTAATTTTTTTTTTCTACCAAGAAATGTGCACTTGTTATTAATGAGAATATACTTATTTTAAGGTATTTTTGGGTTCATTGAGGTGAGCTAATCTTACTTGTTTTGGAAAGTCTTGACAAGCCGAATTTTCTTGTTCTATTGGCAGATAATTTTGCTTAGTTCAAATAAAATACCCCTAATTTTTGTATTTTTTTTTTCTTGTTTTTGAACACTGACTTTTTGCAGTGTACCATGGCAGGGCGTGATGAGGAGTGGTTCATTTGCATCTAACAACTCCCCTTCTTAAAACGGATTGTTTTGAAAAAAAAAGAAAAAAAGAATAGCTTGAAAAGGGTCTGTAAAACAAAATCTGTGCTAAATTGTCATCTAAGAACCACCATTACATGTCATGTAGACCACAAGGAAGTGTTTTAAATGCAGAACAAAATAATCATAATATGACCCCTTTAAGTGTTTAATAACACTACATATTGTGTGAATCTGCATAACTTAGCCTCCGAGCAGCTGTCAGGGTGAAGTTCCCAAATCAAAGTGCAAACAATTGGCAGGAGGTCTATCTACAGGCCCCACCCTGCTGTCCTCTGGCACGTCTTGTGATGCCCTCTGGCTCACTCATGCATTCTCTTACTTGGCCCAATTCACACCGAGTACCTCAACACTGTACCTAAAAAAAGCTCTTAAATGTATGTGTGAGTTAGTTTTCTTACTGAAAGAAAATCTGAAAAACTGACAAATCGCACTACAAGAGGCGGTGCTGAAGCCTGCTTCTGATATCCGTGTTTGTGCTTCGAATATAGGTTTGCATTTTCAGGTCTTTTCTGAGAGCCAATATTAACATTCGCTGAAATGGAAAAATGCTCCTTCCTGCTCATGAAGCTGAAAATGATCCTCCCCATCAGATTAGCAAATAGCCGAGGTCATCTATTCAAGAGATGCTGGCAAGCGTAAAAAGTGAAATGTATGAAATTGAAGATTTTCAATGGTAAAAACGGCTCTGCAGGCACGTAACGCTGAGCTAGGGCTCACCTTCCGTTTCTTTTTGTATGCAAAGCAGCATCTATGTCTCAAAGCACTCTGGTGAAGACAAATTCATTAATAAGCACTTTATCCCAAACTTGGCATGTATAGCTTTTTTTTCCTTTTTAAATCTAAGAGTTGAGAAAGTTTAAATTGCCCCCCTGCCAACAAACTGAAACCTTTTCAGTGAGTTCTCTGAACGATCGCAGTTACCTGAGTGCTCTTTGGAGAAATGTGCAAAGAAAGAAGCTTGCTCGGATAGCAGGGATTGGGGTTGTCACGATACTAGAAGACAAGATCACTACTTTTGCAAATTAGTATCATGTCCGCATACAAACTTTTGGTATCGGGACTCAAAAAAGGTACTTTTGACAACCTTAATAAGGATGTGACGATGATAAACTACGGTGAAATTCCAGACTTAGTAGTACCGTGGAAAATTTTGCTCATCATAAATCTGTGATGATTACCGCACTTTGATGAACTCACGGTGACACTGCGGTAATCACTAGCTAGTAGGGGTGTAACGGTACACAAAAATTTCGGTTTGGTACGTACCTCGGCTTAGAGGTCACGGTTCGGTTCATCTTCGGTACAGTAAGAAAAAAACAAAATATAAATTTTTTGGTTATTTATTTATTATTTAAATTTGTAAACAATGGCATAAGATACATATACACACAGGGTCCATTGCCAGGGTTAATGTGGTCAACATATATGAAATAAAAACTAAATAAGATAAGGCTCAGAATGGTTTCTTAACAAAACCTTTCTACATATAAAGTGCTTTTTTTGATTGATTGGTTGAGACTATTATTAGTAGATTGCACAGTACAGGACATATTCCGTACAATTGACCACTAAATGGTAACACCCGAATACGTTTTTCAACTTGTTTAAAGGCCTACTGAAACCCACTACTACCGACCACGCAGTCTGATAGTTTATATATCAATGATGAAATCTTAACATTGCAACACATGCCAATACGGCCGGGTTAGCTTATAAAGTGCAATTTTAAATTTCCCAGGAAACTTCCGGCTGAAAACGTCTATGTATGATGACGTTTGCGCGTGACGTCACGGGTTGAAGCGGAAGTATTCGGACACCATTGTATCCCAATACAAACAGCTCTGTTTTCATCGCAAAATTCCACAGTATTCTGGACATCTGTGTTGGTGAATCTTTTGCAATTTGTTCAATTAACAATGAAGACTGCAAATAAGAAAGCTGTAGATGGGATCTGGGTATTAGCGGCTGGCTGCAGCAACACAACCAGGAGGACTTTGAGTTGGATAGCAGACGCGCTACTGTCCTCACCTTGACTTCCTCCGTCTCCGGGCCGCCGACCGCATCGATGATCGGGTGAAGTCCTTTGTCGCGCCTTTGATCGCTGGAACGCAGGTGAGTACGGGTGTTGATGAGCAGATGAGAGCTGGCGTAGGTGGAGAGCTAATGTTTTTAGCATAGCTCTGTCGAGGTCCCGTAGCTAAGTTAGCTTCAATGGCGTCGTTGACAACAGCATTGCTAGGCTTCGCCAGGCGGTGCAGCATTAACCGTGTGGTTACAGGTCCAGAGTTTGGTAGTATTGTTGATCTTCGGTCTAACCTTCCAGTCAGGGGCTTATTTCGTCTGTTTCTATATGCAGTTAAGCACGATGCTATCACGTTAGCTCCGTAGCTAAAGTGCTTCGCCGATGTATTGTGGAGATAAAAGTCACTGTGAATGTCCATTTCGCGTTCTTGACTCTCATTTTCAAGAGGATATAGTATCCGAGGTGGTTTGAAATACAAATCCGTGATCCACAATAGAAAAAGGAGAGAGTGTAGAATCCAATGAGCCCTTGTACCTAAGTTACGGTCAGAGCGAAAAAAGATACGTCCTGTACTGCACTCTAATCCTTCACTCTCACGTTCCTCACCCACAAATCTTTCATCCTGGCTCAAATTAATGGGGTAATCGTCGCTTTCTCGGTCCGAATCGCTCTCGCTGCTGACGGCCATCATTGAAAACAATGGGGAAATGTGAGGAGCCTTTCAACCTGCGACGTCACGCTACTTCCGGTACAGGCAAGGCTTTTTTAATCAGCGACCAAAAGTTGCGAACTTTATCGTCGATGTTCTCTACTAAATCCTTTCAGCAAAAATATGGCAATATCGCGAAATGATCAAGTATGACACATAGAAAGGATCTGCTATCCCCGTTTAAATAAAAAAACGTCATTTCAGTAGGCCTTTAAGTCGGGGTCCACGTTAATCAACATTAAACTGCCTCAAGTTGTTGCTCAGATTAAATAAAATGAAAATTTTTTTCTTCTACATATAAAAAATGCAACATTAAACAGTTTCAAGTCAACTCAGCCTCAGATTAACTTTTCTTTTCCCCCCCAGCCTGGCTAACTTGGCAGTAAGAGGATATATGGGCTTATTGTTCTTCCACCATAGAAGTGGGTCAAAATCTAGTTTCTAGTGCAATATGGTCTTAAATCTGCTGCTATAAAAACATTTGTTATTGCTTTAGCCCTGCCTGACTCGCCGAGGAGAGGCTGCTTGAATGCGGTGGTGACGCTTCAAATGGGTTAGCATGTTTGACGTGTTGTCAGAAGCAGCTGCTGAACAATGTCGGCAAACCTCCGTCCTCCATTGTTGTATCGCGCAGCCAAAGTGTTCCCAAACGGGAGATCTTAACGAGGCAGGAGGGTCTTCCAGCTCTGGCTTTTACATGTTGTCCTAGCCCGGTCGCTGCTAGCATGTCGTGTGTTGTGCCTCGGTGTGCACAACGTGCGGTACGCTACTTAATATGTCCGTGTGGAAACTCGTTCGGTACACCTCAGAACCGAACCGAAACCCCCGTACCAAAACGGTTCAATACAAATACACGTACCGTTACACCCCTACTAGCTAGCCTAAATGCTAACATAAATACAAGACATATTAAGGTCTTTCCCCGTTACAACGTCATATCCCAATCTAAACTTGTATAAATGCAGTGCACCAATAGGCTTCGCTGAGTAAACAAACAAATCGAATAAATAACTATATCCCAACTGCGATGAGGTGGCGACTTGACCAGGGTGTACCCCGCCTACCGCCCGAATGCAGCTGAGATAGGTTTCAGCATCCCCCGCAACCCCGAAAGGGACAAGCGGTAGAAAATTGATGGATGGATGGATCCCAACAGTTCACCCCACTACCAACATTACATGGAAATACAACACTGTCTGTCACGATCGGCCTAGCCGGAGTAGGAACACAACGAGGAGCAGAAAAATAAATAAAAGTACTAACAAAAAGAGCATGCAAAAAGGAGTGAGGAAAAAATAACTAAGGATGCACATTTGAGGTGTGAGGAACAGAAATAGCACAAAAAAGGTGTGGATAAGTAACAATTACCACTACAGCCGCAACGAGAAGGAGAAGCGTGAGTGGAGCCAAAGCAGGGGAGATGTACACGACTGGAAGGGTGAACCATCAGGAAATCTACTGGTGCCGAGTGAAGGTATGGAGAGCTTAAGTCGTCAGGAGGAAGTGAGTATCAGGTGTGCGCTCATGTCACCACGCCCCGATACCCAGAAATGAGGCACCGCAACAAGAAGAAGATAGGCGGCAGAGAGCTGCTAGATCATGACACCGTCCTAGCGTTGCGATGACAATTCGCTGAAGGATAAATGGCTTTTATTGATCAAACAGCGGGCATTTATCCTTTTCTTTGTACATGTGAGGTCTCAACATTGAGACCTAATAGTGGAGCTGTCCCAATTTCGATCATAAAGTCGGATTGGGGGATGATATTTTCCTTTTTTTTCACTGATGGGCTAATCGCTGCCCTTTTAACTGATCGTTACCGCAGCTGTGTCCCAGTGTTTACATGCTAAAGATTGTACTCGAGTGAAGGATTCCTTCAAAAGAGATGCACGCTCAGGGAGACACAATTACACTTCCGTATTCCGTGTTACACACATGCAGGAGTTGCATTAATTACAAGTGGGTGCATGTCTTGCCAACAATGTTTATTCCATGAAACATTATCACTGGAGGACGACAGGAAAAGGAACACACACTGAGCAGGACAACACAAGAAGCTAACAGCTAAAGCTTCATGTAAAATAGGGTTGATTGATCAGTTTTTGCTTTTGTTTAGTTATTATGCACTAGCCACTTTATCTTGGTAAAAAAAATGTAATGTGGCATTCAATATCACACATTTAATACATCATCTGATTTACAACAATACCAGCAAATTTATATATATATATATATATATATATATATATATATATATATATATATATATATATATATATATATATATATATATATATATATATATATATATATATATATCTCACACCTGTGAAGTGAAAACCATTTCAGGTGACTACCTCTTGAAGCTCATTGAGAGAATGCCAAGAGTGTGCAAAACAGTAATCAGAGCAAAGGGTGGTTATTTTGAAGAAACTAGAATATAAAACATGTTTTCAGTTATTTCACCTTTTTTTGTTAAGTACATAACTCCACATGTGTTCATTCATAGTTTTGATGCCTGCAGTGACAATCGACAATGTAAATATCGACGTCCCATTGGGGTTGTGAGTTTTTCCTTGCCCTTATGTGGGCTCTGTACCGCGGATGTCGTTGTGGCTTGTGCAGCCCTTTGAGACACTTGTGATTTAGGGCTATATAAATAAACATTGATTGATTGATTGAAATAGTCATGAAAATAAAGAAAACACATTGAATGAGAAGGTGTATCCAAACTTTTATATATATATACAGTGTATATACAGTATATATATATATATATATATATATATATATATATATATATATATATATATATATATATATATATATATATATATATATATATATATATATATATATATATTAGGGGTGTGGGAAAAAATCGATGCGAATACGAATCGCGATTCTCACGTTGTGCGATTCAGAATCAATTCTCATTTTAAAAAAATCGATTTATTTTTATTTTTATCATTTATAATTTTTTTTCCTATTATTTATTTATTTATTTTTTTAAATTAATCAATCCAACAAAACAATACACAGCAATACCATAACAATGCAATCCAATTCCAAAACCAAACCCGACCCAGCAACAATATTTATAAAAATCCCTCATTGACATTATCATTAGACATTTAGTTTATGAGATGCGATGCAAGTGTAAGCCACTGTGACACTATTGTTCATTTTTTGTAATTTTTTATTTTTTATTAATGTTTTTAATGATAATATCAATGAGGGATTTTTAATCACTGCTATGTTGAAATTGTTACTAATATTGATACTGTTGTTGATAATATTCATTTTTGTCTCACTACTTTTAGATTGTTCCGTGTCATGTTTGTGTGTCCTCTCAATTGCTCTGTTTATTGCTATTCTGAATATTGCTGGGTCGGGTTTGGTTTTGAAATTGTATTGCATTATTATGGTATTGTTGTGTATTGTTTTCATTAAAACATTTTTTTTTTTAAAGTATATATATTATATATATATATATATATATATATATATATACACAAGATAAACTTTATAAAATGTGTCACCCACATCTGCGGTCCTCTCCAAGGTTTCTCATTGTCATTCCCATTGACATCCCAAAGGGTTGAGTTTGTCCTTGCCCTTATGTGATTGATTGATGTTTAAGTGAAGTGAATTATATTTATAAAGTACTTTTCTCTAGAAACTCAAAGCACTTTACAGAGTAAAATAAATTATCTACATATCTCAATCCACATTTAAACCAAAGTGGGTGGCATTGGGAGCAGGTGGGTAGAGTGTCTTGCCCAAAGACACAACGACAGTGACTAGGATGGTGGAGGATCGAACCTGGAACCCTCTAGTTGCTGGCACGGCCGCTCTACGAACCAAACCACGATGACCCAAATAACTTCAGTGACTTGCTGTAAAATACTTTCAGTTCTATGATCTATTGTCAAACTACCGGATCGGAACTGAGGCCAAAAATGTTGATGGGGACATCCTTAATAATTAGTAAAGCGAGAATGTCCAAACTAGGTTATGGCAACATTTGGTCATTACTTAAATGACATTTTGCTTAATTGAATGGAACTTTATAACATGATAACATGTTTTACATCAGATGCTGTCAGACATCCTCCCCTATGCTTACTGCGCACTGTTTAGAATACCAGTCTATATCCGCCTTCGTTTTTTGGCTCTTGGGTCTTTTGCTGAGCTCAGAGCAATCCAGACATAAGGACCAGGTATCCATCACGTCTTTACGCCTCTAAAGCATCAGGCTGTTGGCTGAGACAGAGCAAAAGACAATCCAATCAGTGGATCAGACCCAATTCTCAGACTCCAGCCCTACAATCCCTATCAGGATGAAAGTTGCAGAGTTGCAAAAAATAACCCATTTGAGAGAAACAACAACAACAACATACAGTAGCTGCTTGAGTCAACACATATGGGGCAAATACAGGTAGGCACGGGTGTTTTAAAACAATATTTGTTGAGAGGGAAATAATTTCCCAGGAGGGTGTTCTTCACAAAGACCGCTATTCAACATCCGCACAAAATTGATGAGTGTGTTCATCACACCATGCGAGACTCGAGAATTCCCTCAACAAAAAGCCAGAATAAGAGACATTTAGAGTTGTTTTCAGAAACGCACCCGGGAGACTAATAAAGCATTCCCGGAAAGAGAATAATGACGGCTCCATCGTCCCTCACATTCTTTGAAGAAGCGAGGCAGTGTGGAAAGATTATGGCCACTTCAGGTGATGGAGGCTTGCCAGCATCATGCGGCCGTGATGGAAAGAGGCTGTTAACCTCAGTTTAGACAGCACTATAGAAACATGGCCGATAATCCTCATGGGCCATGGTGACCGACACGCGGACAAAGGCAGATGGGAAGTGTTGTTTTCACACTGATCTCAGGGATAAGGACAATATGAGGACCAGCTCAATCACCCTAGTATCTGCTCCATTAGGACAGTGTTTTTCAACCATTGTCTGGTGTGCCGTGGGAGATTATGTCATTTCACCTAATTGAGTTAAAAATATTTTTTGCAAACCAGCAATCACAATCCGCAAATGTGCCGTTGTTGAGAGTCGGTGCTGTCTAGAGATCGGCAGAGTAACCGTGTAATACTCTTCCATATCAGTAGGTGGCAGCAGGTAGCTAATTGCTTTGTGGATGGTTTGTTGTGATCACAATATGCAGACAACAGCGGGAGGCAGCTTGCAGGTAAAAAGGTATCTAACGCTTAAACCAGTGGTTCTTAAAGGCCTACTGAAACCCACTACTACCGACCACGCAGTCTGATCGTTTATATATCAATGATGAAATCTTAACATTGCAACACATGCCAATACGGCCGGGTTAAAATAGTAAAGTGCAATTTTAAATTTCCCGTGAAATATCCTGCTGAAAACGTCTCGGTATGATGACGTTTGCGCGTGACGTCACGGATTGTAGCGGACATTTTGGGACATCGTTGTGACCAGCTATTAAGTGGTCTGTTTTCATCGCAAAATTCCACAGTATTCTGGACATCTGTGTTGGTGAATCTTTTGCAATTTGTTTAATGAACAATGAAGACAGCAAAGAAGAAAGCTGTAGGTGGGAAGCGGTGTATTAGCGGCCGGCTGCAGCAACACAAACACGTAGAGAACTGGGACAACAGAGACTCTTACCAGGAGGACTTTGAGTTGGATACACGCTACTGTGAGTACGCAGCTGCGGCTTCCAAACATTTGATCGCTTGCCCGTACGTGCGTGCCGCTATGTGCATGTCACGTACGTGACTTTGGGGAAATATATGTGCTGTATGAACTTTGCGGAGGTGAACGGTACTTTGGGCTGTGGGATTGAGTGTGTTGTGCGGGTGTTTGATTCGTATTGGCTGGTTATATGGACGGGAGGGGGGAGGTGTTTGTTATGCAGGATTAATTTGTGGCATATTAAATATAAGCCTGGTTGTGTTGTGGCTAATAGAGTATATATATGTCTTGTGTTTATTTACTGTTTTAGTCATTCCCAGCTGAATATCAGGTCCCACCCACCTCTCACAGCATCTTCCCTATCTGAATCGATTCCACTGCTCTGTAATCCTTCACTCTCACTTTCCTCATCCACAAATCTTTCATCCTCGCTCAAATTAATGGGAAAATCGTCGCTTTCTCGGTCCGAATCGCTCTCGCTGCTGGTGGCCATGATTGTAAACAATGTGCAGATGTGAGGAGCTCCACAACCTGTGACGTCACGCTACTTCCGGTACAGGCAAGGCTTTTTTATCAGCGACCAAAAGTTGCAAACTTTATCGTCGATGTTCTCTACTAAATCCTTTCAGCAAAAATATGGCGATACTGTGAAATTATCAAGTATGACACATAGAATGGATCTGCTATCCCCGTTTAAATAAGAAAATCTCATTTCAGTAGGCCTTTAACTGGGTTCGATCGAACCCTAGGGGTTTGGTGAGTCGGTCCCAGGGGTTCGGCGAAAGTCAAGACACACCCGACTCATCGTGTAAATAAAAACTTCTCCCTATCGGCGTATTATGGATACCCCCAAACAATGTTCCCTTTAATTTTCCATGTGATTTGCAGGTGTGTAAATGTTAGAATAATTATGTATATATTATCACACAACTCTTATGCTTAAAGGCTGTTGCTATAGTTATTATCAATTGTGCTGAAGTTGTACTTTTCTATCTGTGCAAAGGCACAACTTGTAATCTTGCTTTGCGAGTTGTCTTGTCTTGTCTCAGTTTGTTTCCAGACCCTGCCTGCTGACAGCCAAGGACGGACATGGAGTACCTCAACACAGACAAAACAGAGACAGGGCGAGATCACGAGTGTCAGCACATTTCCATTCTGAATAATCACCTATTGTGTCTACTGGGGCTGCTTGCATTACCCCTCCCTTCAGAAGCAGCCTCAGTGATGTTAACTAGGGACCTCCCGAATTAATAGAGGAGCCTGTGGGACTGTACCTTAGAGCGTAGGGTGAAACTGTAACTGAGTGTACAGCCCAATACGTCTCTCCTCATGAGTAAAATTCAACTCTGTCTCTGCTTGATTCCTTCTTCTTGTCTTGTGTAATAGATAGTTCGGTGTTTGAACCTGACAGTAATTTGTTGTGAGTTCATGCACTGTGTTGGTTTTGTTCTTGGAACAAGGTGATGTTCATGCACGGTTCATTTTGTGCACCAGTAAAAAAAACATATAACTTTGTCTTGAATTTAAAAAAATATATATATAATAATATTTTTCACTAAAGAAGGGTTCGGTGAATGCGCATTTGAAACTGGTGGGGTTCGGTACCTCCAACAAGGTTAAGAACCACTGGCTTGAACCAAAAATAAACAAAAGGTATTGAAGCTTAGGGATGGCTATGCAAAACGAAACTAAAACTGAACTGGGTGCAACGTAAACAAAAACAGAATGCCGGACGACAGCAAAGACTTACAGGGTGTGGAGCAGACGGCGTCCACAAAGTACATCCGTACATGACAATCAACAACAAAATAGGAGTGCAAGACAAGAACTAAAACACTACACACGGGAAAACACCAAAAAACTCAAAATAAGTCACGGCGTGATGTGACAGGTCGTGACAGTACACCTACTTTGAGACAAGAGCTATAGTGATGCATGCTTGGTTATGGTTTGAATTCATATCCAACAATTGCGAGAACGACTTTTTACTGTCAATATCGGCTGCTGAGTTAAAAGTTTTCTGCTGGTGGTGTGCCTCCGGATTTTTTCCAATGAAAAAAATGTGCCTCGGCTCACAAAAGGTTGAAAAACACTGCATTAGGACATGCAATCATCTCCGGTCCTCATCTCACCCGCAACTAAAATATTGCTAGGTCCCAACCACGTCACCCAAAGGCACTTGTAAATTTGACTTAGACGGGGGAGCGTTTAATACGGCCAGCGTTCATTTAGCAGCAGCTGCGCAGATGTCAGAGTATTGTAAAGGTTTAGAGGCCAATATACAAGCCAGACATCGTCCAAAAATAGCTTAATGTGATGGAGCGGATCCATACATATCCATAACCAAAGTGAACTTTTCAAACTATCTCGCCGCCCGCACTTCCTTCTGGATCAGGCCTGGGCAATTATTTTGACTCGGGGGGCCAAATTTACAGAAAAAAAATGTCTGGGGGCCGGTATATCTGATTTTTAGGAACACTAATACAAAACCTCACAATAATGTCTGATTGAATGCTAAAAACGTTATGACAGACCGCCTTAAAAACGGATTGGAATTTTACGTTTATTTTTTTTTACTGAATGAGACACCCAGAATGTACATGAAAATAAAGAATGTGGGATTTACAATGTTAACTATGACCGATAAAACACTGAATATTGACAACATATGAACGTCACACCCCCTCTCGATCGACATATTTTACAATCAAATACAAATATGAACGCAAAGGGTAAAAAAACCCCACCTAAAATCTGATATATCACTAAGCTTTAGAACTTTGTTGTAAAAATCTCCTTTCGCGTCTGTCCCTGACACCCGCATTTCAGGCTGGACGCTCTGGAAAAACACTGTGGAAACGCTCCACACCCACACTATTTGGTGCCTCGTCTGAGCTGCTGTGACTTCGATGACCATAGTAACTAGTACATCATGCAAAAGCACATATTCCATGCTTTGAAATACTTTGCATAGTTCAAGACTTACGGTTATTTGAAAACATCACTGCACATCATAATGGCAGCTACAGTTTTTATCTTAAAGATCTAAAAAAAAATATTTGGGAACGTCCGGCGGGCCAGATTGAAAAGCTTATTGGGCCTTAATTTTCCCAGGTCTGATCTAGATGGATCATGTATTTACTTCTCATCCAGGTCCTTAAATCTGGCAATAAGCCGTGAAAGACACTGTTGGACTTATTTGTGCATAGTTAAGAGCAGCTTTTAATTGCTTGGATTCAAAATGACGTTACGTCCGGCTCAGTGAATACACGTAGTGGTCAAGCCAGCGTCTGTTCTCAATGGGTACTCGGCGCCCTTTAGCTTTTCTCGAAGAAAAAAAGCCCCATGCTTGCGTTGTTTTGGGCTGTATGACGCGTTTGAATCGTGAATCGTTTCTTCAGAGTTTTTATCCGGTAGAGTCTTGATACCAATGCCCTTGACCCAGCCACACACAAAGAAGTTGTAATAAAAAAAATATCTATAAAATGTTTCAGTAAAAACAACTTAAAAACAAGTACAATGCCCAAAAGAAAAAGTTTCTCGATCCTTTAAAATGGCCTCAAATTCCCCCAAAGTGATCATTTCAGGTAATTTGTGTAAGCTCTAGGAACAAACATTCTAAGTATGTTTGTTCCTAAAGCTAACACAAATCTTGGGGGAAAAAAAGTTTGAGAGATGATCACTTTGGGGGAATTTCAGGCCATTTTAAAGGGTCGAGAAACTGTTTCTATTGGGCATTGTACTTATTTTTAAAATGTTTTTACTGAAACATGCAATGCATTGTTTTATGTTAATATATATAAGCAATTTATTTTTAATTGTGGTGTGTGGCTGCTGCTGTTTCTGTTGTTTTTATATGTATTTAGTTTGGGCTCTATTTGTTTCTATATTTTTATTGTAATATTTTCAGAATGTGTTTGTTCTATTTTTGGCCAAAGTAAGACAAGGAAAACAATCTGAAGTAGTCTTTATTTTTTAGTTTTAATGCCACAATTTTAATAGTCCGGCCAGCATGTGCACAGATTTTCCTCCATGCGGCCCCTGAGTTAAAATGGGTTTGACACCCCTGGTTTAGACTAACGTAGTTATCCATTAACTTTTCCAATAAAAGGAAACAGCGAGTCGTTTTAAACTTTTCTTTTGTTCCGGGCAATTACAGACTGAAACTAGTTCATAATACCCATCAAACTATATTCATGTTTATTTTTACTGAATACATTCTATTAAGTAGAATTTTTAAATTCTAGTTAATTTTGTTCAATCTTTACCTTATTACCAACTTAATAGTTTTAATAAGTATTTTTACAAGTTCACAAAACTTGTAAAAATTGATTGGAAAATGTTGCGACAATTTTTTAAAGTTGCATCAAAGTAAAACATTTTTAAACTTTTATATATTTTATTTGGGTGTAGTGTACTTAATTTGGGGTCTTCATTCATTTTTGTCCAACTTAATTTTTGGACAATTGTTTGAAAATTTTACTTAATTTTGTTGCATTTTCAACTTAATTATGTCAAGTTTTACCAATCTTTAAAATACATTTAATTAGGTCCGGTGTAATTAATTAGCTTTTTTCATGTTTATTAAACCTAATTGTGTTGCATCTTTGACTTATCACTAACTTAATTATACAATGTTTTAACAAATTAAAAGACAGAATGTTATCAAAACTTGTAAAAATTGATTGGAAAATTTTGCATCAAAGTAACATTTTTTACAGTGTATTGGTTTGATGTTGTAGTGGTTTTACATTATTCACCCACGGAAATTCTGTTTCATGTTAAGAGTTCCGGTCAAACGGGTTTTCACGGGACACATTATCGGGGTTGTGTGTTGGGCGGAGAAGTCACGGATGTATAGATAATGCTCGATTGCTGAAAAGAAAGCAAAGTTAACTCCATCTTTTGACACACCACTTTCATCCTTACACGCCACAATATTTCATAAAAAAACCGCAAAAATGAATGTTTAAAAATGCGAATTTCCAACATGCGAATTTCACAAGCCTGTTGATTGGCAATCAGGACACACACCTGTCAGAACCAGGTTTGTCCGTTCCCCTAAGGGCTTTTTACTTGCACATTGCCCATCTGTCTCTGCATCCTGGGGTCACGCCGACAACGCCAAGTCGCAAACAAAGCACATGCGTCTCTAAATACTTGAAACCTGATGAACATTAACTTCCTTCAGCTCATTAAGACAGAGAATCGTTCTCTCCTATGTGCGTGCCTCTATACGGCACCAGGACTTGACATTCCAAACATGTCGGCTGCCTGTCTGGATGAATTGCAAAGAGTCTGCACAAAAGTTCCCCAAATGGCCCTCTGGCATGGCTGGGGAATAAAGTGAGCTAATCAAGGTTGACCCCACAATCACTGCATCCACAAAGTAATCAAAAAGTTGGAATGGAAACATGACGTGCATGAAGATGCCTCCCCATGTGGCAGACACGATCAAGACATCCTTTCCTCCGGCCACTAAAAACCACTTTGGACTGATGCACATATATTTGGCTTTCCCTACATAAACAAAGCTCAACCTGTTACCGCGGTAACGCAATGTCCTCATTTGGGTGACCTCGCATCTTGAAAAAATGTGAACGTGTGCAGTACATTCCTAAATGTTTGTGTTTGTGAAAATCTCAGCAGATTCACTTCAAGCTCCTATTTTTGCACATTTGGTTGTTATTTCGGGTTGTATTGTCCAAAATGTATACTGATGCCTACTATCTTCTTTATACTGTTTTATTGTAATCACATCACAGACAGAGGGACATCCTGATGCTCTGTATGTCAATGACTACGCTTACACTGCAGGCCAAAGTGGCCCAAATCGGATTATTTTGGGATGTGATTTTTCCAAGCTGACTGTTTACACCGTGAGTAAAATGTGATTTTTAACAGACTATAGTGTAAATGCGCTTGTGAACGTAATCAAAATATATATTCATATATTACATGTAGCTTATTATTTGCGCACTATTGACAAGTGATGCACCAGATATTTGGTCGCCTTACAAAACCCCAAACCAGTGAAGTTGGCACGTTGTGTAAATCGTAAATAAAAACAGAATACAATGATTTGCGAATCGTTTTCAACTTATATTCAATTGAATAGGCTGCAAAGACAAGATATTTAATGTTCGAACTGAGGAACACAATTTTTTTTTGCAAATAACTTTGAGTTTAATGGCAGCAACACACTGCAAAAACGGGGAATTTTTACCACTGTGTTACATGGCCTTTCCTTTTAACAACACTCTGTTGAGGAGACCAATTTTTGAAGCTTTTCAGGTGGAACTCTTTCCCATTCTTGCTTGATGTACAGCTTAAAGTTGTTCAACAGTCCGGGGGTCTCTGTTGTGGTATTTTAGGCTTCATAATGCACATTTTCAATGGGAGACAGGTCTACACTATAGGCAGGCCAGTCTAGTACCTGCACTCTTTTACTACGAAGCCACGCTGTTGACACGTGCAGAATGTGGCTTGGCATTGTCTTGCTGAAATAAGCAGGGGCGTCCATGAAAAAGACGTTGCTTGGATGGCAACATACGTGATTATCATACGTTTGTTTTTACAAAATATACATATAGATATATATTAATTTATTTTTTGGGTCGTATTTGTTCATATTTACATACTCGGGGAAAAATGACATGTACACAGGAAGACTTTGAGAAAACGTTAAAGGGGAACTGCACTTCTTTTGGGGAATTTTGCCAATGGTTATGATACAAAAAGACAAAATATTTTGGGGTTTTTTTGCATTCAAACTCGTAATAATTGGCTTGTTCTAGGTGGCTAGCAATGCAGCTAATGGGAGCAATCAATTCTAAAAATGCATCCAAAAAAAGCCAACAATACTTCCTTTACGTTCCGTAACCTGTATAAGAACCAAGCTGTAGCGACATTGTTATTGTAAGAGCGAACACTGAGGAACCTTTTTTTCTGCCGTACTAACACATCGCCATGCTACGGCATTAGCCGTAAGCTAACTTTTGCATCAACAGCTGAATGGCTTTTGAGTTTGTAATGTACAACACAATGTGATATGACACCAATTTGGACAAACTGAAAAAAATAACAATCATATTACAGTATCTGTAAAGTATTAGCCCACATTTCATGTTTTGTTTGTACACAGCTAGCCAGACAGCATATGTACTGTAGTTTTAATAACACACATGACGTGCTGCATGTAACATGATCAATGTTATTGTGACTCACTCGATGGACAGTTGTCTGTTTGGTCAAGCTGGCTGGGGAAGTTTTTTTCCGGTTGATTTTGGATAAGCACACAATTTATGTCAGCATAGCTTGGCTCCAAGTTCCACATTTGCAGCGTCAAGTCGCGCCGACCTCACTCTCTCGGCGTCCATTTGCTCCAACGTTTCACCCTCTTCTTCGTGTTCGCTTTTCTAAGCAGCAGTTCTTCCTCCGTATATTCAGCTTCAAAAAGGTAATGTTGTGAATCCTCATTTGTCCAAAAATAGCCATCTTTGTCGTCTACTACCAAGAAAGCCATGATTAGAAAACACACGTTTGTTTCGGAAGTAGGAACACACATTTGTTGCCAGAAGTCAGAAGTGTGTTGCCATGGGAACGGAAACAAATGCGCAGAGGAAAGAAGTTCCAGTAATGCATAAAATGACTAAAATATGGTAAATATTGTTTATATTACATATTGTTTTGAATGTGTCTGTTACTACATTATATATATATATATATACAGTACACACTTGCAGGGTGTATATAAACCGTTGCTGGAGGGTTTTGAAGGCTACAATGATGACTTCCATTAGCCGCATCTTCCAAGCGTTTATCTTTAGAATCCTAAAAAAAAAGACGTGTGTTCTTAATAATAATGATTGTGAACGATAAACAAAAATCCCCCCCCAAAAAGTGCAGTTCCCCTGTAAAAGAGTAGCAGATTGTAGTTTTAGCTTTTGTTTAGGTATTGCGTACAATTGAATTTGTTTCACCCTCTTCTTCGTGTTCACTTCTTTAAGCAGCAGTTCTTCCTCCGTATATTCAGCTTCAAAAAGATAATGTTGTGAATCCTTATTTGTCCAAAAATAGCCATCCTTGTCGTCTACTACCAAGAAAGCCATGATTAGAAAACACACGTTTGTTTCCGGAAGTAGGAACACACATTTGTTGCCAGAAGAACATGACTAAAATACAGTAAATATTGATTATATTACATATTGTTTTGAACGTGTCTAAAATTGTTTCTGGAGGGTGTTGAAGGCTACAATGATGACCACATCTTCCAAGCGTTTATCTTTAGAATCTTAAAAACATGACGTGTGTTCTTGTCTCTCATTATGATTGTGAACGATAAGCAAAATTCCTCCCAAAAAATTAAGAGTAGCAGATTGTAGTTTTAGCTTTTGTTTAGGTATTGCATACAATTTAATTTGTTTCACCCTCTTCTTCGTGTTCACTTCTTTAAGCAGCAGTTCTTCCTCTGTATATTCAGCTTCAAAAAGATAATGTTGTGAATCCATTATTTGTGCAAAAATAGCCATTTTTGTCGTCTACTACCAAGAAAGCCATGATTACAAAACACAGGTTTGTTTCCGGAAGTAGGAACACACACTTGTTGCCAGAAGAACATGACTAAAATACAGTAAATATTGATTATATTACATATTGTTTTGAACGTGTCTGTTACTACATTTTATATATATATATATATATATATATATATATATATATATATATACTTGCAGTGTGTATATAAATTGTTTCTGGAGGGTGTTGAAGGCTACAATGATGACCACATCTTCCAAGCGTTTATCTTTAGAATCTTAAAAACATGACGTGTGTTCTTGTCTCTCATTATGATTGTGAACGATAAGCAAAATTCCTCCCAAAAAATTAAGAGTAGCAGATTGTAGTTTTAGCTTTTGTTTAGGTATTGCATACAATTTAATTTGTTTCACCCTCTTCTTCGTGTTCACTTCTTTAAGCAGCAGTTCTTCCTCTGTATATTCAGCTTCAAAAAGATAATGCTGTGAATCCATTATTTGTGCAAAAATAGCCATCTTTGTCGTCTACTACCAAGAAAGCCATGATTACAAAACACAGGTTTGTTTCGGAAGTAGGAACACACACTTGTTGCCAGAAGAACATGACTAAAATACAGTAAATATTGATTATATTCCATATTGTTTTGAACGTGTCTGTTACTACATTATATATATATACTGTATATATATACACACACTTGCAGTGTGTATATAAAACGTTGCTGGAGGGTTTTGAAGGCTACAATGATGACCGCATCTTCCAAGCGTTTATCTTTAGAATATTTAAAAAAAAAAGATGTGTGTTCTTGTCTCTCATAATGATTGTGAACGATACGCAAAATTTCCCCCCAAAAAGGTGCAGTTCCCCTTTAAAAGAGTAGCAGATTGTAGTTTTAACTTTTGTTTAGGTATTGCGTACAATTGAATTTGTTTTACCCTCTTCTTCTTGTTCGCTTCTTTAAGCAGCAGTTCTTCCTCCGTATATTCAGCTTCAAAAAGATAAGGTTGTGAAAAAAAATAGCCATCTTTGTCGTCTACTGCCATGATTAGAAAACACACGTTTGTTTCCGGAAGTAAGAACACACATTTGTTGCCAGAAGAAAATGACTAAATATATATACATATATATATATATATATATATATATATATATATATATATATATATATATATATATATATATATATATATATATATATATATATATATATATATATATATATACTTGCAGTGTGTATATAAAAACGTTGCTGGAGTGTTTTGAAGGCTACAATGATGACCGCATCTTCCAAGCGTTTATCTTTAGAATCTTAAAAAAATTACGTGTGTTCTTGTCTCTCATTATGATTGTGAACGATAAGCAAAATTCCTCCCAAAAAATGAAAAGAGTAGCAGATTTTAGTTTAAACCTTTGTTTAGGTCAGGGGTGTCCAAAGTGCGGCCCGGGGGCCATTTGCGGCCCGCAGCTAATTGTTTACCGGCCCGCCACACATTCTGGAAATAATATTGTAAAAATAAACAAGAACATTAAAAAAAGTGGAATGAGGTGAAATCTAACGAGAAAAAGTTGCAATGTTGACACAAAAGCTGCCATGCAGGCTGTTTTTTTTTCTTTTGTCTTTCTTCATTTTTCTTTTTTTGCCATTGCTCAAAAAAAAAAAATAATGACAAAAAATCCATGTTATAATGAATTATTTTCAGGGCTCCAATTACTTCAAATATTTCATTTTAAAATGTTTTATGTGGTAAATATTGCATATATTGTGTAGTAGCCATATAAAAACATCAAAGTTTTCTTTGACAAAAGCGCATAAAACAAAATAATAGTTCCAGCATAAAATCGACAGATATATCTGAAGTTGATCTCGTAACTTAAGTGTTGAAAGTAAAATAAAAACCTAATAAAAATGTATCACTTTATGAGTGGGGCACCTTTTGGATTCCAAATAGTGATTTTTTATTTATCTTTTCACTGTGATTACTCAAAAATATGAAATAATTAAAATCAATGGTGTCCTGCATTATTGATCTTTTAGGGCTCTAATTACTAAATACTGCATATTTCAGTTGTACTATAAAGTTACAAATCTAACCTAATCATCGCGGCGCTCGGCTGGGAATCGCACGTTCGTTGGAAAGATGGATGTTGCTTGCTTGTGTCAATATTTCGGAACTAGCAGGGAAAGTTATGGACGTTACACCACTGACGTTGAGTGATGCTGGCTCGCCATCGTTGTTGTAGTGTATCCCAGCTGTGTTTGATGGGGTTGAGGTCAGAGCTCTTCATGGACCTGGCTCATAGAATTTCCCAAAATGTGTTGGTAACACATTAAAACAGTCAATATTCGGGGTAAACTTGTGTATGGTATAGTAGTCCAATATTTAGGTCTGTACGTGGTATACGGCTGGTTTGAGTACACAAGCTCTCCTGCAAGCAGTATTGCCACAGTTACTTTGAAACAGTAATCAGATTACTTGTTATTTTAAATAGAGCTGTACCCATTCATGTGAATTGTGAGTGAATTATATTTATGTAGCACTTTTCTCTAGTGACTCAAAGCGTTTTTACATTGTGAAACACAATTCTTAAGTTCCATTTAAACCAGTGTGGGTGACACTGGGAGCAGGTGGTTAAAGTGTCTTGCTCAAGGACACAACAGCAGTGACTAGGATGGCGGAAGCGGGGATCGAACCTGCAACCCTCAAGTTGCTGGCACGGCCACTCTACCAACCGAGCTATACCACTATATTCGTCATATTCACACGGATGTTTAGAGCATACCGTAAATTCCGGACCATAGGCCGCTATTCTTTTTCCTACGCTTTGCACTCTGCAGCTTATAAAACGATGCACTTAATTAATGTTTTTTTCTTTGCTAATGGCCACAATGTTTTGTGTTTAAAAATATGTTAAAAATAAAAATATGTTATTGTTCTCGTTTGTGCTATGGCGCCGTCTTTTGGACGAGTTTGCTCACTGCAGGTGCTGCAGGGTGAACGTCTACAGCAGGGGTCCCCAAACTACGGATCCGGCCCGCCAGCATCCAAAATCCGGCCCGCGGGAAGTCCCAAGTAAAAAATAAATAAAATAAAATAAAGTTTTTTTTCCACATCATTTTTTTTATTAAATCTGTCCTTTCTACCGCTTGCTACTCTCGGTGTCTCCTAGCTGCTCAGGCAAATCATATTGTCTAAAAATGCATTTTCAATCAAGTGCGCACTCTTTCAGTCAATTAGTGCGCAAGGAATATATATATATATATATATATATATATATATATATATATATATATATATATATATATATATATATATATATATATATATATATATATATATATAAATAAATATATATATATATAAATATATATATAAATAAATATATATATATATATATATATATATATATATATATATATATATATATATATAAATATATAAATAAATATATATATATATATATATATATATATATATATAAATATATAAATAAATATATATATATATATATATATATATATATATATATATATATATATATATATATATATATATATATATATATATATATATATATATATATATATATATATATATATATATATATATATATATATATATATATATATATATATATATATACCGGGGGCGGTATAGCTCGGTTGGTATAGTGGCTGTGCCAGCAACTTGAGGGTTCCAGGTTCGATCTCCGCTTCCGCCATCCTAGTCACTTCCGTTGTGTCCTTGGGCAAGACACTTTACCCACCTGCTCCCAGTGCCACCCACACTGGTTTAAATGTAACTTAGATATTGGGTTTCACTATGTAAAGCGCTTTGAGTCACTAGAGAAAAAGCCCTATATAAATATAGTTCACTTCACTTCACTTCATATATATATATATATATATATATATATATATATATATATATATATATATATATATATATATATACAGCCCGGCCCTCGGCCAAATTGTTCTAACCCAACGCGGCCCCCGAGTCAAAAAGTTTGGGGACCCCTGATCTACAGTATCTCCTTCTGTTTAATACTTTAATCCAGAAGTACAAGTGCCATTGCGTCTTCTAGTTGTCCATAGCGTTCCTACTCATATGGATTTTTCATTCATCACTCCAAGCAACGTTTGTAAGTCTTACAGTATAACTGAAACTATTCGTACCTCCTAACCTGTCCCATGTGTGATGTCTGTAGGGGTGTTTTCATACATATTTATACGTGCTATCGTAATGTACTCAAGTTACCGTTAACATGAGATAATATGCTAACACGTTTAACGAGTGTCTATGTTGGTATTATTAATTTACAATGGCATTCTTTTTGTATTGTTTCAGTTGCACAAAATCCTCAGTAAATTTAGCAGGACCTCACCGTCATTGACGTTACTTCCGGTTCCGGTTCACCGTGCGTGACTGCTCGCCGTCTGTTCGCTGTTGCGAAAAAGCTAAGTAGCGCTCTATCTGTGTGCTTTTAATTGTTCTACAGCTTTCTTTATCACTTCTCAAACATTTTTAGTGGTACTATTTAACTTGCAAATCACCCGATCTCTGTCCCACCACCCTTTCCTCAGCTAGCCAGCTGCTAAGCTAGCGCGGAGAAAGGCAGCGCCGGTCAGTAAGAAGCTACTCCTACAGACCGCGACCACTTCCCTGAGGACAGCAGGAACTTCACTCGGTGACAGAAAACACTGTGAGTAATGGCTTCCTGCGCGTCTTGCACCATACTCACGGAGAGGTTGGCTCTGCTAGAGGGCCGTGTCCGCCAGTTAGAGCAGAGTAATGTCGTAACTTTAGATGTTGCGGACACATCTGCTAGCGTTAGCTGTAGCGAGCTAACTAGCCCAGCTTGTAGCAGTCCTAAGCGGCCTACAAGCTACGGTGTACCGGTTGAGACGCATAATAGATTTAGCTCTTTAGCTAGTCCTACACCCCAGTCTACCGGGCACCACACCTTAGTTATAGGGGACTCCATCACCCGAAACATAAAGCTTAGCAAACCAGCCACAATAAAGTGTATCCCCGGGGCCAGAGCACCTGACATTGAAGCTAATCTTAGGGAGCTAACTCGCAACAGGCCTAGTAAACACGTACGACAGGCTAATCGCACCACTAATTATGCGAATATAGTTGTACACGTTGGCTCCAATGACACTAGAATGAGACAGTCAGAGATTACAAAGAGAAACATAGCCAGGACTTGTGATCTCGCCAGAAAGATGTCCAGGCATCGAGTAATTGTCTCTGGCCCCCTGCCTGCGAGAGGCAATGATGAGAGATATAGCAGATTAGTCTCGCTTAACAAGTGGTTGGCTAGCTACTGTAGGACGCAGGGACTAACGTTTATTGATAACTGGCCCTCTTTCTGGGGCAAACCAGGCTTGCTGATGAGAGACGGCCTTCACCCTAACCAGGAAGGCGCCATCATCCTGTCTAGAAACATAGACTACTATTTAAGTCTCACTTGACTGACTACACTAGAGCAAGCCCGGTCACAGGCAATTACAATGTCTGTTAGTCCGGGTGAGGAGTCAGTTAAGCTAGAACTAGCCAGCGCCAGGCTGGATAATCCATGTACGCATAGCAATTCTCTTAGAATAATACACAATTCACATAATGTTTTTTCTGTTGTGTCTGTGTCAGAGGTGGACATGCATTCTACTGAGGTGGCAAATTATGATATGTCCAGTCTATTGCAGCACCAAGCAAACAATCGGAAAATTCCCGTCATATCAATTCCTAGATATGGTCGAAACTATTTAAAGTGCACTACGCATAATAAACGCAACATTGTTAATATTGCCACTACGGATAATCTTAACAAAAACTCGTCAAAACAGCCCAATACCTATAATATGGGCTTTTTAAACATAAGATCATTGTCTCCCAAGGCGTTATTGGTTAATGAGGTCATTAGAGACAACAATCTTAACGTCATTGGTCTTAGCGAAACCTGGCTCAAACCGGACGAATTTTTTGCGCTCAATGAGGCATCTCCTCCTAACTATACGAATGCGCATGTTGCCCGCCCTCTTAAAAGGGGAGGGGGTGTCGCACTAATATACAATGAAAATTTCAACCTTACCCCTAACCTAAATAATAAATATAAATCGTTTGAGGTGCTTACTATGAGGTCCGTCACACCGCTACCTCTCGACCTGGCTGTTATCTACCGCCCCCCTGGGCCCTATTCGGACTTTATCAGTGAATTCTCAGAGTTCGTTGCTGATCTAGTGACGCACGCCGACAATATAATCATAATGGGGGACTTTAATATCCATATGAATACCCCATCGGACCCTCAGTGCGTGGCGCTCCAAACCATAATTGATAGCTGTGGTCTTACACAAATAATACATGAACCCACGCATCGCAACGGTAATACAATAGATCTAGTGCTTGTCAGGGGTGTCACCACCTCCAAAGTTATGATACTTCCATATACTAAAGTAATGTCCGATCATTACCTTATAAAATTTGAAGTTTTGACTCTTTGTCAACAAGCTAATAATAATAATAACTGCTATAGCGGCCGCAACATTAATGCTGCCACAACGATGACTCTTGCTGACCTACTGCCTTCGGTAATAGCACCATTCCCAAATTATGTCGGCTCTATTGATAAACTCACTAACAACTTTGACGATGCCTTGCGCGAAATTATTGATAGTATAGCACCGCTAAAGCAAAAAAGGGCCCCTAAAAGGCGCACCCCATGGTTTACAGAAGAAATTAGAGCTCATAAATTATCATGTAGAAAACTGGAACGCAAATGGCGCGCGACTAAACTTGAGGTTTTCCATCAAGCATGGAGTGATAGTTTAATAACTTATAAACGCATGCTTACCTTAGCTAAAGCTAAATACTACTCAAATCTCATCCGCCTCAACAAAAACGATCCTAAATTTCTGTTTAGTACAGTAGCATCGCTAACCCAACAAGGGACTCCTCCCAGTAGCTCCACCCACTCAGCAGATGATTTTATGAATTTCTTTAATAAGAAAATTGAACTCATTAGAAAGGAGATTAAAGACAACGCATCCCAGCTACAACTGGGTTCTATTAACACAAATACGACTGTATATACGACGGACACTGCCCTCCAAAATAGTCTCTCTATTTTTGATGAAATAACATTAGAGGAATTATTACAGCGTGTAAGTGGGATAAAACAAACAACATGTTTACTTGACCCACTTCCTGGGAAACTTATCAAGGAACTGTTTGTATTATTAGGTCCATCAGTGTTAAATATTATAAACTTATCACTTTCCTCCGGCACTGTTCCCCTAGCATTCAAAAAAGCGGTTATTCATCCTCTGCTCAAAAGACCTAACCTCGATCCTGACCTCATGGTAAACTACCGACCGGTCTCCCACCTTCCGTTTATTTCCAAAATTCTCGAAAAAACTGTTGCACAGCAGCTAAATGAACACTTAGTGACTAACAATCTCTGTGAACCTTTTCAATCCGGTTTCAGGGCAAATCACTCTACGGAGACAGCCCTCGCAAAAATGACTAATGATCTATTGCTAACGATGGATTCTGATGCGTCATCTATGTTGCTGCTTCTTGATCTTAGCGCCGCTTTCGATACCGTCGATCATAATATTTTATTAGAGCGTATCAAAGCACGTATTGGTATGTCAGACTTAGCCTTGTCTTGGTTTAACTCTTATCTTACTGACAGGATGCAGTGCGTCTCCCATAACAATGTGACCTCGGACTATGTCAAGGTAACGTGCGGAGTTCCCCAGGGTTCGGTTCTTGGCCCTGCACTCTTTAGTATTTACATGCTGCCGCTGGGTGACATCATACGCAAGTACGGTGTTAGCTTTCACTGTTATGCTGATGACACTCAACTCTACATGCCCCTAAAGCTGACCAACACGCCGGACTGTAGTCAGCTGGAGGCGTGTCTTAATGAAATTAAACAATGGATGTCCGCTAACTTTTTGCAACTCAACGCTATGAAAACGGAAATGCTGATTATCGGTCCTGCTAGACACCAACATCTATTTAATAATACCACCTTAACATTTGACAACCAAACAATTAAACAAGGAGACTCGGTAAAGAATCTGGGTATTATCTTCGACCCAACTCTCTCGTTTGAGTCACACATTAAGAGTGTTACTAAAACGGCCTTCTTTCATCTCCGTAATATCGCTAAAATTCGTTCCATCTTGTCCACTAGCGACGCTGAGATCATTATTCATGCGTTCGTTACGTCTCGTCTCGATTACTGTAACGTATTATTTTCGGGCCTCCCTATGTCTAGCATTAAAAGATTACAGTTGGTACAAAATGCGGCTGCAAGGCTTTTGACAAAAACAAGAAAGTTTGATCATATTACGCCTATACTGGCTCACTTGCACTGGCTTCCTGTGCACTTAAGATGCGACTTTAAGGTTTTACTACTTACGTATAAAATATTACACGGTTTAGCTCCAGCCTATCTCGCCGATTGTATTGTACCATATGTCCCGACAAGAAATCTGCGTTCAAAGAACTCCGGCTTATTAGTGATTCCCAGAGCCAAAAAAAAGTCTGCGGGCTATAGAGCGTTTTCTATTCGGGCTCCAGTACTCTGGAATGCCCTCCCGGTAACAGTTAGAGATGCTACCTCAGTAGAAGCATTTAAGTCCCATCTTAAAACTCATTTGTATAATCTAGCCTTTAAATAAACCTCCCCTTTTTTAGACCAGTTGATCTGCCGTTTCTTTTCTTCTCTCCTCTTCTCCCCTGTCCCTTGCGAGGGGGAGTCGCATAGGTCCGGTGGCCATGGATGAAGTGCTGGCTGTCCAGAGCCGGGACCCCGGGTGGACCACTAGCCTGTGCATCGGTTGGGGACATCTCTGCGCTGCTGACCCGTCTCCGCTCGGGATGGTTTCCTGTTGGCCCCGCTGTGGACTGGACTCCCGCTGATGTGTTGGATCCACTGTGGACTGGACTTTCACAATGTTATGTCAGACCCACTCGACATCCGTTGCTTTCGGTCTCCCCTAGAGGGGGGGGGTTACCCACATATGCGGTCCTCTCCAAGGTTTCTCATAGTCATTCACCGACGTCCCACTGGGGTGAGTTTTTCCTTGCCCGTATGTGGGCTCTGTACCGAGGATGTCGTTGTGGCTTGTACAGCCCTTTGAGACACTTGTGATTTAGGGCTATATAAATAAACATTGATTGATTGATTGATTGATTGACCGTGGAGTTATTGATTCTGTTTAGCTAATTGGAGAGCTATCTTCCGCAACTAGTGGGTATGTGACGATGACTTCTGTTTTGCTTAATCAGCCGTTTTACTGCCGTTTTACTGCCGTGTTACAGACACCGTTTGGAAATAATTAAGTTATGTAAATAAATATTTACAAAATATTTACGTATAAATAACTCATATCACAATGTATATATCTGCGGCTTAATACATGTAAACATTTTATTTCATAAAAAATTTAGTGTGTGCGGCATAGTTGAGAAATATGTTTCCTAAAAAAAAAAAAAATTCAGCTTCCCCACTTTTAATCATAATTTTTGTGCTTAAAACACTTCTCTATGACTTTAGCGCCAGACAATTACTGTTTGTTTGATATTGTCATTACTGCCACAAGTGGTGGAGAAGTGTATTACAACTGAGTACCGTTGCAGTCCATATGGCTCCCAGCTGAGAAACAGGGATTTGGTGGCCCTCTAAGGGACTCTCATAACCCAACAATGGTTAAGAAACACTAGGGTGCTTGTAACAACACGTTTTTCAGTTGAATAATTTGAGTTGTTTATTCCAGCGGAATGTAGCACATCCAGAGCATAAAACAGTCTGTTTAATGTTTTCTACAGTCAAATGCTGAACTGCTTCATTTATTGAGAGCTCATACGTTCAATTCAAGGGCACTGCGATCCTGAACAGAACATAACTGCATATCATCCATCCATTCATCCATCCATTTTGTACCGCTTGTCCCGATTTATGTCTAATTAAATGACACTTTTATTGCACTTCATTGCAATACATTAACCTCAGATTTGAGTTGCATCATAATTTTTTGTACTGCTCTCTGAATATATGTTTGGTTTCAGCTTTGAATTACAAGGAAAAAGTCTCAGTGAGTAATAAAGAAGCTAAAAAAGAACCATGCTGAAGCTTGTGTTGCATCATAATGTAATAGTATATTGGTTTATAATTATGCTGGGGACTTAACACTTCACTCAAAAATAAATGCAATTAGCAAACAAAAAAACGTTTACACATTAGCTCATTTGTCTACATCAGAGGAGTCCAAACTTCTTGACTGGGGGGCCGCATTGGGCCTAAAAAAATTAGCCGGGGGCCGAAAGCCAACTGCATGCAAAGTAAGATATATATATATATATATATATCTTTATATATATATATATATATATATATATATATATATATATATATATATATATATATATATATATATATATATATATATATATATATATATATACAGTCGCGATCAAAAGTTTACATACACTGTTGGAACACCCAACTGCGCCCAAGACCCAACATCCGGTCTGTTGATTTTAGGTTGTCCTGAAGAATTTGGAGGTAAACCTCCTTTTTCATTGTCCCATTTAAAGCACCAGTTCCACTGGCAGCAAAACAGGCCCAGAGCATAATACTACGACCACCATAATACTATGACCGCCGGCATGGTGTTCCTGGGATTAAAGGCCTCACCTTTTCTCCTCCAAACATATTGCTGGGTAATGTGGCCAAACAGCTCACTTTTTGTTTCATCAGACCACAGAACTTCCCTCCAGAAGGTCTTATGTCTGTCCATGTGATGTCAGATGAAACAAAAATTGAGCTGTTTGGCCACAATACCCAGCAATATGTTTATAGGAGAAAAGGTGAGGCCTTAAAGGCCTACTGAAATGAATTGTTTTTATTTAAAGGGTGATAGCAGATCCATTCTATGTGTCATACTTGATCATTTCGTGATATTGCCATATTTTTGCTGAAAGGATTTAGTAGAGAACAACGACGATAAAGTTCGCAACTTTTGGTCGCTGATAAAAAAAAGCCTTGCCTGTACCGGAAGTAACGTGACGTCACAGGTGGAAGGACTCCTCACATTTCCCCATTGTTTACAATGCAGCGAGAGAGATTCGGACCGAGAAAGCGACAATTACCCCATTAATTTGGGCGAGGATGAAAGATTCGTGGATGAGGAAAGTGAGAGTGAAGGACTACAGTGCAGTGCAGGACGTATCTTTTTTCGCTCTGACCGTAACTTAGGTACAAGGGTTCATTGGATCCCACACTTTCTCCTTTTTCTATTGTGGATCACGGATTTGTATTTTAAACCACCTCGGATACTATATCCTCTTGAAAATGAGAGTCGAGAACGCGAAATGGACATCCACAGTGACTTTTATCCCCACGACAATACATTGGCGAAGCTCTTTAGCTACTGAGCTAACGTGATAGCATCGGGCTCAAATGCAGATAGAAACAAAATAAATAAACCCCTGACTGGAAGGATAGACAGAAGATCAACAATACTATTAAACTATGGACATGTAAATACACGGTTAATAATTTCCAGCTTGGCGAAGCTTAACAATGCTGTTGCTAACAACGCCATTGAAGCTAACTTAGCCACGGGACGGCGGCGGGCGTTGTAGCTTTCGACGACACCCCGGCCGCCATCAGAGTCGTCAAGAAACATATATTTCCCCAAAGTTACGTACGTGACATGCACATAGCGACACGCACGTACGGGCAAGCGATCAAATGTTTGGAAGCCAAAGCTGTACTCACGGTAGCGCGTCTGCTATCCATCTCAAAGTCCTCCTTGTTGTGTTGCTGTAGTCCGCCGCTAATACACCGATCGCACCTATAGCTTTCTTCTTTGCAGTCACCATTGTTCAATAAACAAATTGCAAAACATTCACCAACACAGATATCCAGAATACTGTGGAATTTTGGGATGAAAACAGAGTGTTTTGTATTGGATTCAATGGGTCCGAATACTTCCGTATAAACCATTGACGTCACGCGCATACGTCATCATACCTAGACGTTTTCAACCGGAAGTGTGGCGGGAAATTTAAAATTGCACTTTATAAGTTAACCCGGCCGTATTGGCATGTGTTGCAATGTTAAGATTTCATCATTGATATATAAACAATCAGACTGCGTGGTCGGTAGTAGTGGGTTTCAGTAGGCCTTTAAATCCCAGGAACACCACCCTACAGTCAAGCATGGTGGTGGTAGTATTATGCTCTGGGCCTGCTTGGCTGCCAATGGAACTGGTGCTTTACAGAGAGTAAAAGGGACAATGAAAAAGGAGGATTACCTCCAAATTCTTCAGGACAACATAAAATCATCAGCCCGGAGGTTGGGTTTTGGGCGCAGTTGGTGTTCCAACAGGACAATGACCCCAAACACATGTCAAAAGTGGTAAAGGAATGGCTAAATCAGGCTAGAATTAAGGTTTTAGAATGGCCTTCCCAAAGTCCTGACGTGTGGACAATGCTGAAGAAACAAGTCCATGTCAAAAAACTAACAATTTTAGCTGAACTGCACCAATTTTGTCAAGAGGAGTGGTCAAAATTTCAACCAGAAGCTTGCCAGAAGCTTGTGGATGGCTACCAAAAGCGCCTTATTGCAGTGAAACTTGCCAAGGGACATGTAACCAAATATTAGCATTGCTGTATGTATACTTTTGACCCAGCAGATTTGGTCACATTTTCAGTAGACCCATAATAAATTCATAAAAGAACCAAACTTCATGAATGTTTTCGTGACCAACAAGTATGTGCTCCAATCACTCTATCACAAAAAAATAAGAGTTGTAGAAATTATTGGAAACTCAAGACAGCCATGACATTATGTTCTTTACAAGTGTATGTAAACTTTTGATTGCGACTGTATATATATATATATATATATATATATATATATATATATATATATATATATATATATATATATATATTATTGAAATAATATAATGGATGTATAATTAATATAATTGGTTATTAAGAGTATGTCAGAGTTCAACTCTTACCTTGTTTACGTCCATGACGACCTCTTTATAGAGTTTTTTTTAATCCATCAGAAATATCAAGCAGCTAAAATGCGCCAAACATGGATAAGTGTAGGGAGAGTGTTTTGCATTTTTCCCATCATCCCTTGTAATGGATTTAAAAGGGTGCAATTTTGACGTTTTTATAATATGCACAAAGTTCAATGAGCATGATGTAATGTGTGACCATGTTTGTAGAATGTTTGTGCTGGTTGCATTTTGAACCATGACTAGGGAAGGTTGTTTGGATTGGGTCATATAAGTAAATGATGTGCACGTGCTGACATTTATGTACAGTTAATGGCCCCTGGCTACAGTTAATTTTGTTGGCCACCAGATGGTGACAAAATGGTAGTCATCAGACCGCTGACATTTGTACTTTATATGAAAACACTGCGCCCGGCCAAATTGCTAATCGGACTCGTGCCGTCTCACGGGCCATATTGTGGACGTCAGTGGCCCAATTGAGGAAGCTGATTGATCCCACCATGTTGAGTTATAAAGTGGCTCACAAGCACAAGCGGTCATTGCGATCATGTTTGGGGGAATACTGGTAATGATTTCCTCTGACCAATCAGCAGCAAAATATGAATAAATCCATGAATGAAACAACAGAAATAGAGTTCATTCCAGGTGTTTACCTTTCTAATAAATACAACTTTACCTCCCATGCGAGTGCAAAACAAAGTGTTTATGATGGTAAAAATTCCATGAATATGAAAAGGTGCGGTAAGCCCCATCTGCTTGATGCAATATATCCATTCCCCTTTTAAATGCAAATGGGAAAAGACAGTAGGAAAATGCACAGTGCGAGGTGAGAGAGATCACATAATGTTGATTTCCTGTTTATGATTTTGGCTGACAAATTGGAAATAGAATGAAACAAAACCATATCGTTAATGTTCATTGTAATGATATATCATGATTAGCGCTGTCAAGTTCATATTATTTTTTTATCAGATTAATCGCAATCGATAAATAAATTAATCATGATTAATCACAGTTTGCCACATTGTCTAAAATATGCCAGTTTTCACTGTATTGTATTGCCAGAAAGATAAATGACGGGACACAAGTATATATACCTAACATATAGTACGATTACTAATAGCTATAAATGAAGTGGAAATGCAAATCAAGCTGAAGAAAACGACACGCTAGGTTGATTGGCAACACTAAATTGGCCCTAGTGTGTGAATGTTGTCTGTCTATCTGTGTTGGCCCTGCGATGAGGTGGCGACTTGTCCAGGGTGTACCCCGCCTTCCGCCCGAATGCAGCTGGGATAGGTTTAGCACCCCCCGCGACCCAGAGAGGGACAAGCGGTAGAAACTGGATGGATGAATGATGCTTTAAACCCAGAAAGAAAAATCAAAACACTTTGCCACAGCGGTGGTGGAAACCACATGAGGCGAGGGTTTTGTTTAAAAAACTGTTTCTTCAAGGGTGTTTGTTTCGGAAATTTTACATGCAATCTGATATATCCACCCATCCATCTTCTTCTGCTTATCCAAAGTCAGGTCGTGGGGGCAGCAGCCCAAGTAGAAAAGCCCAGACTGGCCTCTCCCCAGCTACTTCATCCAACTCTTTTTGGGGGATCACAAGGTGTTCCCAGACATAGTCTTTCCACCACGGCTTTACTCTGAGCTCCTCCCAAAGGACAGAGCTTCTCACCCTCTCTCTAAGAAAGAACCCCGCCACCCGGCGGAAGAAAACACATTTTGGCAGCTTGTAACCGTGATTTTGTCCTTTCGGTCATAACCTAAAGCTCATGACTATAGGTGAGGATGGGAACGTAGATCGACCGGTAAATTGAGAGCCTTACGGCTCGGCTCCTTCTTCACCACGACTGATCGATACAGCGTCCGCACCACTGCAGATGCTGCACCGATCCGCCTGTCGATCTCACGATCCACTCTTCCCTCACTCGTGAACAAGACCCCGAGGTACTTGAACTCCTCCACTATGGGAAGGATCTCCTCCCCAACCCGGAGATGGCACTCCACCCTTTTACGGGCGAGAACCATGGACTCGGACTTGGAAGTACTGATTTTCATCTCAGTCGCTTCACACTTGGCTGCGAACCAATCCAGTGAGAGCTGAAGATCCTGGCCAGATGAAGCCAGCAGGACCACATCATCTGCAAAATGCAGAGACCTAATCCTGCAGCCACCAAACCGGATCTTCTGAACGGCCTGACTGCGCCTTGAAATTCTGTCCATAAAAGTTATGAACAGAATCGGTGACAAAGGGCAGCCCTGGCAGAGTCCAACCCTCACTGCAAACCGATCAGACTTACTACCGGCAATGCGGACCAAGCTCTGACACTGATCATACGGGGAGCGGATCGTCACAATCAGGCGGTCTGATACGCCATACTCTTTGAGGACTGATATAAACGATACTTGGACCTATATCAATCAATCTGATCGGGACACCCCTAATAATATCCGTTATTTAATGCTATTAAGTTTTGTTTTCTCCTTTTGTCATACATCTTTTCAAGGGTTAAAAGTTTGTTCTTAAACCAGGTCTTGCTGCAGCTCTGATGACACGTGAGGTTTTTGGATTCTGCAGTAATGACACCTAAATAGCTGCTCCCAATCAGACAGGCCTAAATGGACCCCATCTATTTTTTCCCCTAAAATCGTCCACTAGTCCAGTGATTGACAGCCCTGCTTGAATTTCTGACCTACAGACCAATTTCATGGAGGTAGTGGAAGTGCAGGAGTCCGATTACGGGTCCATCTTTGCAGAAATAAGGGCTGAGTGACCGAGGGGGCGACACATCACCGGCTAAAAGTGGTATTCTCGCTTCTGCCACATCTCGTTGTTCTGACGCACCCAACGCATCAGAAAGCACAAACGTGTGGTATTTGCATGGCTCAAACAAATAACCACCTTGACAGACGCACACCGACGCAAACACTCCTCTTTCCACAAATGTGCCTTTTTTTAACACCTGAATTATTTCCCAAACACCTCAGTGACATTAATAAAAAAAAAGTCCCGGTTGGTACTTTTGGAAAATGAAGCTTGTGGTACAAGCCTCAAAATCAATTATTGCTCTCAGCTAAATTAATGTGCGCACAAAGAGTCAAGGAGTGCGGCGTAGGGGAACAAAAAAACAAACAAAACAACTGCTGGGTAACAGATTTAGACGGTAAGAGGAAAAAACATTGCAAAGAGAAATTGTGTACTGCTTGAGAAACACATTTGAAAACCACACACACGTTATTGTTCCCTATCTGCAAGCTCATGCTGATGTTGCAGTTAAGCAAGTTCATTTTGCAGACATAAAACAGCAGGAGTGTATCACATGCGGTTGTTCAGGGCCACAACCACTAGGGTCTATTTAACTGGCGGCCCGGCCCCCTGAGTTCCGTCCAAAACTTGGGAGACAAACATTTTTGCAGCAATTTCCTAAAAAAAACCCACAGGTGTGCTCCTGTGGGATAGAGGATCTCGGACCACCGTCAACACATTGGCAGATACTTGCACTGACATTTTAACCTTGTAAGCATTGAACATGGTACACTAAGGTCAAACTTGTGATTTTCATAGAGCATAAGTCCTCTCCTTCGTGGCAGTTACTAAGTTGTTTTCCCTAGTGTGCAAGGTAATATTATGTGTCATGATCCGTGGCCCGGATCATGTTTTGTTATGTTCTGTTAGTTTTGGACTCCCTTAGTTCCTGTTTTGTGCACCTCTGGGTTTGTTTTTGGTTTCCATGGGGATTAATTGGGTTCACCTGCCTCTGGTTAGTGGTCGGCACGCTCACCTGCTCTCGACCACTAATCAGAGAGCTATTTATTCGCGTTGCTCGCCACACTCGGTCTGGCTTCATTGTTTGCTGTACGCAACAGGTTATGTTGGTATTTCTTGGCTCCTTGTTTATGATTCCTGCGCTAAGTGGTTATCTTAGCTTCCCGTGCGATCGGCACGTTTTACTTTTGCTTGTTTTCTGTTTTTGGTACGTGTTTGATTGACAGAGATTAAATCATGTTCCTACCTGCACGCCTTGTCCGGAGCGGTCCGTCTGCATCCCGGGAGAACGAACCCCGCAGTAAGATGCGACCCAATCGTAACAATAATGTAACTAGTGTGCATGGTGATATAATGTAACTAATGTGCATGGTGATATAATGTAACTAATGTGCATGGTAATATAATGTAACTAATGTGCATGGTAATATAATGTAACTAGTGTGCATGGTGATATAATGTAACTAATGTGCATGGTGATATAATGTAACTAGTGTGCATGGTGATATAATGTAACTAATGTGCATGGTGATATAATGTAACTAGTGTGCATGGTGATATAATGTAACTAATGTGCATGGTGATATAATATAACTAATGTGCATGGTAATATAATGTGACTAATTTGCATGGTGATATAATGTAACTAGTGTGCATGGTAATATAATGTAACTAATGTGCATGGTAATATAATGTAACTAATGTGCATGGTGATATAATGTAACTAATGTGCATGGTGATATAATGTAACTAGTGTGCATGGTGATATAATGTAACTAATGTGCATGGTGATATAATATAACTAATGTGCATGGTAATATAATGTGACTAATTTGCATGGTGATATAATGTAACTAGTGTGCATGGTAATATAATGTAACTAATGTGCATGGTAATATAATGTAACTAGTGTGCATGGTGATATAATGTAACTAGTGTGCATGGTGATATAATGTAACTAATGTGCATGGTAATATAATGTAACTAGTGTGCATGGTGATATAATGTAACTAATGTTCATGGTGATATAATGTAACTAATGTGCATGGTGATATAATGTAACTAGTGTGCATGGTGATATAATGTAACTAGTGTGCATGGTGATATAATGTAACTAGTGTGCATGGTGATATAATGTAACTAGTGTGCATGGTGATATAATGTAACTAGTGTGCATGGTGATATAATGTAACTAGTGTGCATGGTGATATAATGTAACGAGTGTGCATGGTAATATAATGTAACTAATGTTCATGGTGATATAATGTAACTAGTGTGCATGGTGATATAATGTAACTAGTGTGCATGGTGATATAATGTAACTAGTGTGCATGGTGATATAATGTAACTAGTGTGCATGGTAATATAATGTAACTAATTTGCATGGTGATATAATGTAACTAGTGTGCATGGTGATATAATGTAACTAATGTGCATGGTGATATAATGTAACTAGTGTGCATGGTGAAATAATGTAACTAGTGTGCATGGTGATATAATGTAACTAGTGTGCATGGTGATATAATGTAACTAGTGTGCATGGTGATATAATGTAACTAGTGTGCATGGTGATATAATGTAACTAATGTGCATGGTGATATAATGTAACTAGTGTGCATGGTGAAATAATGTAACTAGTGTGCATGGTGATATAATGTAACTAGTGTGCATGGTGAAATAATGTAACTAGTGTGCATGGTGATATAATGTAACTAATGTGCATGGTAATATAATGTAACTAAGGTGTTGCTGTAGATTGTTTACTTCAGATACGGTCAGTAATATTTTGTTTAACTTGTGGTGTTCCTCAAGGTTCCATTTTAGGTCCTCTTTTTTTTCTTTTTTTTATCATTTAGGCCAGTGGTCCCCAACCACCGGGCCGCGGAACGATTGGTACCGGGTCGCACAAGAAATTTAAAAAAAATAAAAATAAATTATTAAATCAACATAAAAAACACAATATATACAATATATATCAATATAGATCAATACAGTCTGCAGGGATACAGTCCGTAAGCACACATGATTGTATTTCTTTAAGAAAAAAAAACAAACAAAAAAAAAACACCCCCCCACCCCCCGGGACAAATTTTGAAGCGTTGACCGGTCCGCAGCTACAAAAAGATTGGGGACCCCTGATTTAGGCTATTTAACTGGTGGCCTGTGAGTTCAGTTCAAATACAACTTGTTAGAGACTGTCATTTTGACAAAATGAATCCATCAAAATCAAATGTCTACTGTAGAGGATGCTCATTCTTCATAATATACAAAATAAGACTAATAGTAAAGGGAGAAGTCTGGCCCCCTGGTCCCTTTTCCCGCAAAACATCCATCCATCCATCCATTTTCTACCGCTTGTCCCGTTCGGGGTCGCGGGGGGTGCTGGAGCCTATCTCAGCTACAATCGGGGGAAGGCGGGGTACACCCTGGACAAGTCGCCACCTCATCGCAGGGCCAACACAGATAGACAGACAACATTCATACTCACATTCACACACTAGGGCCAATTTAGTGTTGCCAATCAGCCTATCCCCAGGTGCATGTCTTTGGAGGTGGGAGGAAGCCGGAGTACCCGGAGGGAACCCACGCAGTCAAGGGGAGAACTTGCAAACTCCACACAATTTACCATAAATTACGGACTATAAACCACTACTTTTTTCCTAGGCTTTGAACTCTGCGGCTTATAAAACGGTGCAGGTAATTTATAGATTCTTCATCGCTGACCTACGGCTATAATGTTAATAGCTTAAAAAAAAAACAATCAAACACTGAATAGGTGTCTTATTGTTTGTGCTATGGCGCCATCGTTTGGACGAGTTCGCTCACTGCAGGTACGGCAGTTGCTGCAGTGCCCTTCTGTGTAGGCTTAGCTATGAGCTCTCCGGTCTTCTAGGCGTCCATAGCGTTACTACTTGTGTGGATTCTTCATTTATCACTCCACAACATGTTCTTAAGTTTTATAATATAACTAAAACAGTTTATACTTACTAAACCGTCCCATGTGTGATGTTTGTAGGAGTGTTTTCATGCCTATTTGTATGTGCTATTGTAATGTAATGAAGCTAGCGTCATTAGCATTGGCTAACATGCATGTTTAATAATCATAATTAAAGTTAATGTTAAAGTACCACTGATAGTCACACACACCCTAGGTGTGGTCAAATTACTCTCTGCATTTGACCCATCCCCTTGTTCCACCCCCTGGGAGGTGAGGGGAGCAGTGAGCAGCAGCGGTGGCCGCGCTCGGGAATCATTTTGGTGATTTAACCCCCAATTCCAACTCTTGATGCTGAGTGCCAAGCAGGGAGGTAATGGGTCCCATTTTTATAGTCTTTGGTATGACTCGGCCGGGGTTTGAACTCACAACCTACATTATTATTATTACTTTATAGAACTACTGTAGTGGTTTGTAGTACATTCCGTATATTGATTTCCATTGAATATTTCGTATTATTATACTTTGTTATTCTTTTAAAAAGGCATGTTGCATGTTAAAATTGTGGCGTTTTGGGTGTGTGTGTGTGCGGAGGGGTTGAACACTGATAAAATTGATGCTACGAAAACTACTGTTATTGTACTGCACATGTAAAGTATGTACCAGAAAACTATTAAGCTGCAGTCACCTGTACCATCTTGGCACTTTTCCATAGGGCTGAACTATTTGCTCCAACAAAATTTCGTCGACATGTAACTGATGTTTTATGGCAATTGTCATGACTGTCGTTTTCTTATGTTTTTATATTTTCCATTATTTCTTGTCCAGCACTTTTATTCTGGCATTATTTCCTGTTTGCTTAACGTGCACCTGATTGGCAATCAGGACAAACCTACTCCTGGTTGTCATCGGGGTTTGAACTCACGACCTACCGATCTCAGCGCGGACACAAGGCCACTTAGCTGGCCACTGGTTAGCCGTAATACACCGTAATAAGAAATAATAACAAGTGTCTTAATTATTATTATTAACTTACAATGGCATTCTTTTTGTATTGTTTAAGTTCTGTAAAATTCACCAAGACGCGTCTGTTTAGCTGACTGTAGAGCTAGCTTCCGCAGCTAATGGGTCCATGACGATGACTTCTGTTTTGTTTGATCAGTCGTTTTACTGCCATGTTACATATTGTTTGGAAACAATTAAGTATATAAATAAACATGTACAAAATTGTTCTGGGTAAATAACAAATTTCACAACAAATCTGTCTGCTGCTTATAGTCCGTTGCGGCTAATATATGGAAAAATATATTTTCCTTTCAAAATGTTGTGGGTGCGGCTTATATTCTGGTGTGCTATATAGTCCGGAAAATACAATGACTCAATATTTAGTTTGTTGGTGCATGTAAACATACTGAGGCTATATAAGTGGTAATAATATTAATAAATAAGTCATATTAAAGACCAAAATGGGGCCACTCAAAGCCTGCATGGCTCAGTCTATGGGGGGGAACACTCAACCACCAGGTGCACTTTCATGTGGATGGTGGCGGTGCATCAAAGACAGTGTTGGCTCGGATTTGTGTACAAGCACGTGTGTTGTTGTGTAGGAGGTGTGTGCACCAAAGGTCAAGAACGGGCCCACATTCTCTCCGAGAAGGAGGAGAACGGAGGAAAGCTTGGTTCTGGTGTGGGTGTCATCTGTTCAAATACAATAAACAGAAGAAAAAAATGACCGCACACTGCGCCGTACCCGAGCTTCTTGGCTTGCCAAAACATTTCAAGTGTCAAGTTTGATTTTTGATGACGTCCCACAGTCTTATGTAAGCACAACAAAAAAAACACCTGACATTTAGATTCAATGTAAAGGCAATATGATACTTTGACAAAAGCCACAGGGTTTTGGTTGCAGCTTAAAGGTCCTTTATTGCTTACTTCTTCTGCAGCTTTGAGACAAATCTCTCGCACTTGTCGGTGGAATTGAATAATAAGAAAGCCTAAACATTTTTATTTAACATTTAACACCAAGCTGATGATGACTTCTCTGTCCAGTGGTTATGTATTGTCTTGTTACACTTCTGATCATCTCATTTTCAAGTGTGAATTCATTTCAGTTTGTCCTAGCTGTGTTGCCGCAGTCAGGAAGTAGTCTGTGCCATTAAGTTGATTGTGCCTCTTTTGTATTTTGTTGCGCCCTACAAAGTGTTTATCTTGTACATAGTGTATTTATTACTAGAGGTGTAACGATTGATCGATATTTTGATCTATATTTCTATGATTCTAGAAAATCAATCTGTGCCCGGCTAGTTGGCGAGCTATATATCGATCTAACATCAATTTAGAAAGTAATTAAAGTTAAGTTAAAGGTAAAGTACCACTGATAGTCACAGACACACTAGGTGTGGTGAAATTACCCTCTGCATTTGACCCATTCCCTTGTTCCACCCCCTGGGAGGTGAGGGGAGCAGTGAGCAGCAGCGGTGGCCGCGCTTGGGAATCATTTTTGGTGATTTAAACCCCAATTCCAACCCTTGATGCTGAGTGCCAAGCAGGGAGGTAATGGGTCTAATTTTTATAGTCTTTGGTATGACTCGGCCGGGGTTTGAACTCACGACCTACCGATCTCAGGGCGGACACTCTAACCACAAGGCCACTGAGCAGGTTAATTAATGAATTACAATTTTTTTAAAGTTAATTATTCAATTTGATCAAAACTACAAAAGTTGTTTATAGCACTTTTAAAATAATTGAAACTGCAAACTTTACGCAAAAACCTCCAAGATGGTGCTCTCCAGAGGACGGAGTCAGAGAGGTCTCTGAGTCACCTTGTACTGAGCTCAAAGGACATTCCATGAAAAAGTTTTTTATGATCGGGCGACCTTAATAAAGAAGAGAGATCGCAGCAACCTAAGACTTTTTGACCTAGCTATGCTGGACTCCTTCTTTGCGCTAACATGCTATGCTAACTAGACGTTCAAACCACAGACGGGGAGGAGCTGACCACAAAGTCAAAGGCTAACTCTTCCGGTTATACTACTGGCAAATCTTCAGTCCCTGGAAAACATGATGGACAAACTTCAACTTCAGTGGCAAGACTCGGGGAGGAGGTAGGCCCCCCTCGTTACACAAACATGGTGTACCGATAGTAACATGATTTCAAACACCTGCTCTAAAAATGTTGATTACCTGACTTTGAAGTTAAGGACGTTTTATCTGTCCAGGGAACTAGAATGTATTACTGTGAGTGTTGTGTTTGTCTAAAAAGTTACTGAATCGATTTTAACTCACTCAACTGTTTCACATCGTATGGTTCCGAATAAACTAATATTGTCCCTAAATCGTATCGGCAACCCCAAATCATGAATCCAATCGTTGGTAAAATGAATCGTTACACCTCAACCTATTACACATCAACTGTTTGAATATAATGTGCATCTTAATTGTTGTTTTCATAATCAAATATAGAGATCGTCATGTTAAGTCGCAAATGCTAATATGCCAATCCAATGAAAATTAGCATCAACCTACCTTAAAAAACAGAGCCTTACTTTTGAGCTCTTTCTATCAGGCATGCTTGCTTTGTTGGCTCGGACAATCGCACAAATACCTCGGAATGAACGAAGGTCATCAGAAATATTAAAGGCCTACTGAAACCCACTACTACCGACCACGCAGTCTGATAGTTTATATATCAATGATGAAATCTTAACATTGCAACACATGCCAATATATAAATTATAAAGTGCAATTTTAAATTACCCGGGGAACTTCCGGTTGAAAACGTCTATGTATGATGACGTTTGCGCGTGACGTCAATGGTTGAAACGGAAGTATTCGGACACCATTGTATCCAATACAAAAAGCTCTGTTTTCATCGCAAAATTCCACAGTATTCTGGACATCTGTGTTGGTGAATCTTTTGCAATTTGTTTAATGAACAATGGAGACTGCAAAGAAGAAAGCTGTAGGTGGGATCGGTGTATTAGCGGCTGGCTGCAGCAACACAACCAGGAGGACTTTGAGTTGGATAGCAGACGCGCTATCCGACGCTAGCCGCCGACCGCATCAATGATCGGGTGAAGTCCTTCGTCGTGCTGTCGATCGCTGGAACGCAGGTGAGCACGGGTGTTGATGAGCAGATGAGGGCTGGCGTAGGTGGATAGCTAATGTTTTTAGCATAGCTCTGTGAGGTCCCGTAGCTAAGTTAGCTTCAATGGCGTCGTTAGCAACAGCATTGTTAAGCTTCGCCAGGCTGGAAAGCATTAACCGTGTAGTTACAGGTCCAGGGTTTAATAGTATTGTTGATTTTCTGTCTATCATTCCAGTCAGGGGCTTATTTCTTTTGTTTCTATCTGCAGTTAAGCCTGATGCTATCACGTTAGCTCCGTAGCTAAAGAGTTTCGCCGATGTATTGTCGTAGAGATAAAAGTCACTGTGAGTGTCCATTTCGCGTGCTCGACTCTCATTTTCAAGAGGATATAGTATCCGAGATGGTTTAAAATACAAATCCGTGATCCACAATAGAAAAAGGAGAAAGTGTGGAATCCAATGAACCCTTGTACCTAAGTTACGGTCAGAGCGAAAAAATATACGTCCTGCACTGCACTCTAGTCCTTCACTCTCACGTTCCTCATCCACAAATCTTTCATCCTCGCTCAAATTAATGGGGTAATTGTCGCTTTCTCGGTCCGAATCGCTCTTGCTGCATTGTAAACAATGGGGAAATGTGAGGAGCCCTTCAGCCTGTGACGTCACGCTACTTCCGGTACAGGCAAGGCTTTTTTAATCAGCGATCAAAAGTTGCGAACTTTATCGTCGATGTTCTCTACTAAATCCTTTCAGCAAAAATATGGCAATACCGCGAAATGATCAAGTATGACACATAGAATGGATCTGCTATCCCCGTTTAAATAAAAAAATGTAATTTCAGTAGGCCTTTAAAAAGCAGAGCCTTACTTTTGAGCGCTTTCTATCAGGCATGCTTGCTTTGTTGGCTCGGACAATCGCACAAATACCTCGGAATGAACGAAGGTCATCAGAAATATTAAAACTCTAACTGGCTTTAACATGTCAGTGACCTCAAGTAAAACTGCATCCCCTCGTGTTTAAGACAACACTTTTAGAACTTACAAGCACGCTTTTCACCGGTAATCATAGTCAACCACAATCTTCAACCAATTACTTTTCTGCATGAACACAACTATCCACCGTGGTCTGTTAAAATAGGAAATATTGTCCAATAACCTGAAAATCTCAATGTTTTTTTGTTTTTTTTAAGGCTTATGGTAAATCGAAATGTTATAATGTCTGCCTTCCAGTCTGGTTGCTAGGGAACTACTACATAAATAAGGCGGATGAGCTATCATTTTGCTGGGAAGAATTGTAAATATTAGTTCCCGATGCTGTGATTTTAAACCATTATAAAAAAAAAAACAGCTGCTAAAATTGCCACACCCTCAAAATGTGATGTTATTAGTTTGAGCTGACATGACGATAACTCACGTTGCTTTAGTGCAGAGCTTCTCAATTACTTTCTGTCACAACCCCCACGGGGGACAGAAGTGTTTCACGCCACACCCTTGAATTGAATTACTATTGGGAACTTGATTATTTGAATGTATTTATCCGTACCACTCGCTTTGAGTTAGGTTCTTTATAGAATCACCTTACAATCAAAGTAGACAAATAAACCTACTTCCATGTTAAGTTTATGAAGTGAATATATAATATTTAAACAAGACTGCTCAGTCAGTGTGGTTTTCAATAAACAGGTAAAAAGTGCAAACCATTCACTGGGTTGTGCGTTGATATAAAGTTAACAGTAACACTGAAAATCTTTTTAAAAGGCAAACGTTGAACTAGTGTTGTCCCAATACCAATATTTTGGTACCGGTACCAACATTATTTCGATACTTTTCAGTAGGGATGTCCGATAATGGCTTTTTGCTGATATCCGATATTCCGATATTGTCCAACTCTTTAATTACCGATACCTTGCACCAAATGATAATATAAAAACATTTAATAAAGTCAAATACAAATAAGGCAACAAGAGAAGTATCCTACACTTCTATTTTGTAAAGTAAATCTGAACAGCCGATATGGGCATCTACATCAACTATATGATTTGCCTGAGAAGCTGGACAGGACAAAAAATAAAATAAAATAAATCAAAATAATAATAATAATTACCGACACCTATATCAACCGATACCGATATCAACCGATACTGATATATACAGTCGTGGAATTAACACATTATTATGCCTAATTTGGACAGCCAGGTATGGTGAAGATAAGGTCCTTTTTTAAAATATTAATAAAATAAAATAAATAAATTAAAAACATTTTCTTGAATAAAGAAGAAAGTAAAACAATATAAAAACAGTTACATAGAAACTAGTAATTAATGAAAATGAGTAAAATTAACTGTTAAAGGTTAGTACTATTAGTGGACCAGCAGCACGCACAACCATGTGTGCTTACGGACTGTATCCCTTGCAGACTGTATTGATATATATTGATATATAATGTAGGAACCAGAATATTAATAACAGAAATAAACAACCCTTTTGTGTGAATGAGTGTGAATGGGGGAGGGAGGTTTTTTGGGTTGGTGCACTAATTGGAAGTGTATCTTGTGTTTTTTATGTTGATTTAATAAAAATAAAATACAAAATAATTTTAAAAAACGATAGCGATAAAAAAAAAAAAACGATACCGATAATTTCCGATATTACATTTTAAAGCATTTATCGGCATCTGTACTTTTCAGTACTTTTCGGTACTTTTCTAAATAAAAGGGACCACAAAAAATTTCATTATTGGCTTTAAATAGACCATTCATCGTCAGTGCGCCTTATAATCCGGTATGCCCTATGGTCCGGAAAATATGGTAAGTATAGCACCAGAAAAAGTGATTTATTATGACTAAAAAAAAAAAGGTGCTGAAAGCAGACAAAAATCATCCTTATACTTAAAAAACTTCTCAGATTGTCATGTAGAAAAAGGTCTTATGAGGCAATTTTTTAAACACATGGTTATTATTATGTTTAGTATTCTGTCTGATGTCTTGTAGGGTCTGCTGGATATTAGTTTGTTTTGTGTATTTGCTTGTTGTGTTGCTGCTGTGCCATAAAGCCAATGAGCCCTAGCAGCTCTAAAAGCCAACCATGTTCTGCATGTATAGGAGCTGCACTGCGTGGCCGGTGGGCTGCAACCTTCACCAGTCAATAGTCAACCGTAGATTGAGTACATCATTGCTTTGTGCACGAGGTCGACCTGGATGTTAAGCGGCGCACTAAATCTCTAATGTGCGCTAAAGATCTTCGGACGGAGGAGGAATGTTGTCCTTGAATAAGGGCACGAGAGAGAAGGTGTTTCACTAAGTGAGCAAAAAGCTGAGGTGAACCATCCCACGTTACGTCCTGGGAGGTCTTAACCATCTTAAAGATGAGGACTGCATCAATTTAAATCAATATCCATAACGAGCATCCTTAGGTTCGATTCATTCAATCACTGCCTTCAATCATCTTGGAACCAACCACACTTATTCTGTCCTGCTTGCATCAACTGATACTATTCCATAAAATGTTCTTTAGTGAACCACACAGAATCTTCGGACTGGGTTTTTCTAGAGTGTTCTGATCGGGGTTTTGTGCTGCCGATTCTGATCATCCGTGAGCGAGATCGGCTGATACACATCACATGTATCAACTGTCAATTTTAATCACATTGTCAATCAAAAGCAACAAAAGCAAAAACTACTATAGACTCCTCGTTTAAGTCCTTTGGTTTTTGCCCTCAAAATCATCGTGTGTACAGGAAATTATTGTAAACATTACCAAAAAAGCTATTGATACTACCCTTGATATCGACATGTAAATATACTGTGTGTATCAATACGCCCTTGCTTTACTAGGGGTCTTAGACTGCAGACCCATTTTTTGTGGCCCTCCAATTAAGTCCATGGTTTAGTGTAAGTTTAGTGCACTCTGAGCAGCTAATAGTTAAATATATCATGGCAATCTTGAATCACATTAGACACTACAAGAACATCGCCCCCAGGTAGATTGAGTTTGAGACCCCTGGCTTAGGTGTACGCCTGGTCGCTACACAGCACTGTTATATTATCCTCTGTCTAGACTCCTATTAATGCACTTTTTGATGTCCTGTTATCTGCTTACTTTCTGCTGTTGCGCGCTTTCAGCTACACCCGTGTTACTCAACCATAAGGTTTTGTAACACATTAGGGCCTATTGTTGGGCCGCAAAAAAAATACCCCGTTCTCAGCTGTGGTCTATATGGGCCGCAGTAATACTTAGTTGTAATACACTTTTCCACCAGTTGTGGCAGTAATGACAATATCAAACAAACAGAAGAAGTCTGGAGCTAAAGTCAAAGCGCAAAAAACATGACTTAAGTGGTAAGCTGTGTTTTCATTTTAACTTTAATTTTATTGACAGTTTATTTATGAAATATATAAATTATTACTATTTATTGTTTATTAAATTTATTTTAGCACTAAATAATGTAATCAGTTATTTATGAGTCTCTCATATGCAGTATATTTGATTAGTATATATGTTTTCTAATCAGCCTGACCTAAGCCTAAGGTTTATGTGTTAAATAAATAATATTTGCTTTTATATCATTTGACAAGGTTTATCCTGTTAAACTGTAAGTATGTTAGATATAAATATTAAATATGATTCAAATCCAGAGTAATATTATTAATTCAGTGTTCAGATTTGGGCCCAGAGGTCAAAAAGTGTACTTTAAGTCTTAAAGTTTACAACACTTTTATTCTGTGTGTTGTTTAAAGCGAGTTTAGCCATTAACATGTCTCTTTGTCTGCCCCTGCTTCCTCTTATTCAGTGTGTAACATGTTTAGCCTTGTCCTCCAGAGATAATAATAATACATAATAATAATAACAATATAATAATAATATCTTATAATAATAATATTTATAAAAAAAAAATTTATTTGCTGCAATCGAGTTAATGATTATTAACTTAGGAGAGTGACTCCATGCAGTGAGCTGCTAGCTGTCAGCCAGGGGACCAAAAATAAATAAGGTATCAGCCAGAAGGGATTGGCTTTTGTGATTGGCTGATTACCTGTACATAAAAAAAAAATTTTTTTTTCAAATCACAATTATTATTAAACCCGATTCTAATTGATTCATAGCCTTCAAAAAAATATTTTTTTTTAGAAATAAGAAACCATTTTTAAAATGATTTTTAGGCCATCTCCATGCAACAAGAAGAAGCGTTTCTAACCTGTAACCCAGACCTGGGCAATTATTTTGACTCATGGGGCCAAATTTAGAGAAAAAAACGTGTCCGTATATATACATAATATATATATATATATTATGTGTGTATATGCATATATATATATATATATATATATATATATATATATATATATATATATATATATATATATATATATATATATATATATATATATATATATATATATATATATATATATATATATATATATATATATATATATATATATATATATATATACACACACACACACACACACACACACACACACACACACACATATATATATATATATACATACATATATATATATATATATGTAAACTGTGAAAATCTGCAGTACAGTATGTGTGCTTGGGTCCTATTTTTAGGATCACTAATACAAAACCTCACAATAATGTCTCATTTGAAAGCTAAAAACGTTATGACGGATCGCCTTAAAAAACGGAATGGAATTTAATTTTTTTTTACTGAATGTGACACCCAGAATGTACATGCAAATAAAGAATGTAGGATTTACAATATTAACTATGATCGATAAAACACTGAATATTGTCAACATATGAACGTCACATCCCCTCTCGATCAACATATTTTACAATCAAGTGAAACACAGCAAAAATGCAACAAACACAACGAAATATGAACGCATAGGGTAAAAAAAAAACCCACATACGATCTGATACATCTGATATATCACTAAGCTTTAGAACTTTGCTGTAAAAATCTCCATCCATGTCTGTCCCTGGCCGCTCTGGAAACACTCTGTGGAAACGCTCCCCACCCACACTGCTTGGTGCCTCATCACTTAGATTACCATAGTAACTTGTAAATCATGCACTAGCGCAGGGGTCACCAACCTTTTTGAAACCAAGGGCTACTTCTTGGGTACTGATTAATGCGAAGGGCTACCAGTTAGATACACACTTAAATAAATTGCCAGAAGTAGCCAATTTGCTCAACTTACCTTTAACTCTATCATTATTAATAATTAATGATATTTATCTTTGTGGAAACACTGATCATCTTAATGATTTCTCACAATAAATATATATAGAAACAGATAAATATCAATATGCAACACTTTATTTTTATATTTTCTCTAAGTGCACATTTTTCAAATTGAACATTTTCAAATGATCACTTCTAAGACAGTCTTGTGAAATCACAATATCCCATTTTAACTAGCTAGCCACTAACATTGTTTAACAAATCATGAATTACTTTGCACCATGTTTGTACAAATAATAACTCATGTAAAATACAAAAGTAAACTCTCAAATTTTTAAATCATGTCACACTTTGAACTGGACACCAAATCTGTTATCTGTTTCTTTGTCAGTTAGTGGGAAGCCTGGCATTGCATGCTGTTAACTAGTGTGTTGTACTCTGGTGTGTAACTTGACACTGCAACTCTGAGTGAGTCTTGCAGATGTGCATCAGTGAGGCGTGTTCTGTGTTTGTTCTTGATGAAGTTCATGTCAGAAAAGGCTGATTCACAAAGATAAGATTTTTCCTCATTGTTTGCGGAACCTTCTTAATCTTTCGGACATATTTTCACAGCAATCTGGCCTTAAGCTTAATTATGATAAATGTAAAATGTTAAGGATCGGAAATCTAAAGGGAACGTCCTTTCGAATGGAATGCAAAGTGTTTTGTTTATAAATTATATGCAATCTGTTGTGTTCCCTAATTTTTTTCTGTGTACATGAATGAAGGTGTGTGTTGCTGAGTCCGACTTGGACATTATCTGGACTGGGCCTGGTTTAAAAATCCCTTTAAAAAAATCTAATTTCATTGACAACCTGGTCTGTTGAAGATAAGGCCCTTTTTAAAAAAAATAAAATAAAATAAGATAAATAAATAAAAAACATTTTCTTGGATAAAAAAGAAAGTAAAACAATATAAAAATAATTACATAAAAAATAGTAATTAATGAAAATGTTAGTGGACCAGCAGCCTATACAATCATGTGTGCTTCAGGGACTGTGTCCCTTGCAGATGTGTTGTCTATGTTGTGGGAACCAGAATATTGGTAGCAGAAATAAATAACCCTTTTTGTGTGGATGAGTGTGCATTGGGGAGGTTGTTTGGGTTGATGCACTGATTGAAAGTGTATCTTGGGTTTTTCTATGTAGATTTAATTTAAAAAAAAAAAAAAAAAAAAAAATTTTTTTTTTTTTTTTTTTTTTTAGAACAGGCCCGCGGGCGACTCATCTGGTCCTTACGGGCGACCTGGTGCCCGCGGGCACCGCGTTGGTGACCCCTGCACTAGCGCATATTCCAACCATTGAAATACATTTTCATAGTTCAAGACATACAGTAACTTGAAAACATCACTGCACATCATAATGGCAGCGACAGTTTCCATCTTAAAGATCTAAAAATAAATATTTGGGAATGTCTGGTGGCCCAGATTGAAAAACTCAACATGCGTCCTTAATTTGCCCAGGTTGGCTATAACCTGTAAAAAGCTTCATCGTAATTATTATACCAAAAATATATTGCGAATCGGATCGAATCATTAGGTGCCCAATGATTCCCACTCTTACTGATCGGTTGATCGATCAATCAAAGCATACTTAGTTTGCCAGTATGGACATTAGCGACGTTCATTCATCGCTGGAGCATTTTAATCACAGGAGCCCAAGATAAAAAGGTGCAATTAAATTGCCAAGTCGTTTCTCCTCACACACATTATACATTGTGTATATTTAGCATTTCATAAAAGCGATACCAGCAAGCAGCGCCCGAGCCTTGTTGCCAAGCAGCTCCGGGCTCTCTTATCTCGCCTCTGTTGTTTTGTTGACCTCGGGTGCACAGGAGCCTGGTTCTTCTTTGTTTGCTTCCATGGTGAAATCGATTAACTCCGGGCATTAATTGCAGCCACAATTTGGGGACAAGATGTGGTTTTTCCTATAGTTAAAAAATGCTACTGCAGATGGTTTGACGTGAATATTCGGAATATAAACTGTTACTTCTTATTATTTAAAACACACACATTCCCCAACTGCTGAAATATACACTATAAATAATCTATATTTATGACTGCTTTCCATAATAAATACAAGCACATTCTCCAGTGAATTGGACTTGTTTACACTGTGTGATGGATGAGCTCAAAGGACTAAAGAAGGGATCCACTCCCAGTATGAATACTCGCAGCCATCTCTACAAACTAGACTGTATGTACATGAATAATCATACAGCGCTCACTTTTTGACAACACGGCACTCTGCTAATCCCACATGACAGGGATACAACTGGCTCACAGTCAGATTAGCCGTGCTCCAAAAACGACTCGTTGATGGAGGAAGCCGCGTTCTGCGAATGCGGGATCGAGCGTGGTCAAGTGGCCGAGAAATAAAGCGGGGGAAACAGTTTGCACGGTCAGTTTGGCACACTGCTATGGGGGGCAAGTCACCGTTGGGGAGGGCAAATGAAATAGGCTGCGTCTCCATAGCAACAAACGCGGCGGCAATTTGAGTGCGTTGCCACGACATGAATCAGGGATACTTGCTGATGCGCATCTCCGTGGCTGCCAATCAAAACATTCGAATCGGCATACGTCGCAATTATGAAACGTATGCTACAGCGAGCTCATTTGGCATAAACGTGCCTTCAATACAAGATTTTATCAGCTGCCAATTATAACTGTAGAGAATGTAAGAAATGCACATGTCGGTAAAGACGGGTACCGTTCACATTTGAACTGGGAGTCAATACCGGTACTCAACTGTACGCATGTTCAATACTTTTGTGTTTGTTAATAAATATTATAATCAATCAATCAAAGTTTATTTATATAGCCCTAAATCACGAGTGTCTCAAAGGGCTGCACAAGCCACAACGACATCCTCTGCTCAGATCCCACATCAGGGCAAGGAAAAACGCAACCCAATGGGCTACAATTGTCATGATCCGTGGCCGGATCATGTTTTGTTTAGTTATGTTCTGTTCGTTTTGGACTCCCTGTTCCTGTTTTGTGCACTTCTGGGTTTGTTTTGGTTACCATGGGTACTAATTGGTTTCACCTGCCTCTGATTAGTGTTCGGCACGTTCACCTGCTGCCGAGCACTAATCAGAGAGCTATTTATTCACCTCTCCGCCACACTCGTCCTGGCTTCTGTGTTTGCTCCACGCAACAAGTTACGTTGGTTATTTCTGTGATTCTTGATTCTTGTTCCTGCGCTAAGCTTCACCATTGCGTTCCATGCTATCGGCCCGCTTTTCTGTTTATTTTTGTTTTTGTCTGCTTGTACAAACCCCGTTTCCATATGAGTTGGGAAATTGTGTTAGATGTAAATATAAACGGAATACAATGATTTGCAAATCCTTTTCAACCCATATTCAATTGAATGCACTACAAAGACAACTGTAGTTACTGACAGTGGGTTTCTGAAGTGTTCCTGAGCCCATGTGGTGATATCCTTTACACACTGATGTCGCTTGTTGATGCAGTACAGCCTGAGGGATCGAAGATCACGGGCTTAGCTGCTTACGTGCAGTGACTTCTCCAGATTCTCTGAACCCTTTGATGATATTACGGACCATAGATGGTGAAATCCCTAAATTCCTTGCAATAGCTGGTTGAGAAAGGTTTTTCTTAAACTGTTCAACAATTTGCTTACGCATTTGTTGACAAAGTGGTGACCCTCGCCCCATCCTTGTTTGTGAATGACTGAGCATTTCATGGAATCTACTTTTATACCCAATCATGGCACCCACCTGTTCCCAATTAGCCTGTTCACCTGTGGGATGTTCCAAATAATTATTTGATGAGCATTCCTCAACTTAATCAGTATTTATTGCCACCTTTCCCAACTTCTTTGTCACGTGTTGCTGGCATCAAATTCTAAAGTTAATGATTATTTGCAAAAAAAAAAAAAGTTTATCAGTTTGAACATCAAATATCTTGTCTTTGTAGCATATTCAACTGAATATGGGTTGAAAATGATTTGCAAATCATTGTATTCCGTTTATATTTACATCTAACACAATTTCCCAACTCATATGGAAACGGGGTTTGTATCTACGGTGTATGATTTGTGAGAAATAAATCATCTGCTACCTTCACGCTTTCGTCCGGAGTTGTCCGTTTTGCATCTGGGAGGAACGACCCCACATAAAGATGCGACCCCAACGTGACAACAATGCGAAACCTTGGAGGGGACCACAGATGTGGGCAGAGCAGAAAAGAGACGGCAGATCAACTGGTCTGAAATGGGGGTCTATTTAAAGGCTAGAGTATACAAATGAGTTTTAAGATGGGACTTAAAAGCTTCTACTGAGGGCATTCCATAGTACTGGAGCCCGAATAGAAAACGCTCTATAGCCCGCAGACTGTTTTTGGGCTCTGTGGATCACTAATAAGCCGGAGTTCTTTGAACGCAGATTTCTTGCAATACAATCAGCAAGATAGGAAGGAGCTAGACCGTGTAATATTTTATACGTAAGTGGTAAAACCTTAAAGTCGCATCTTAAGTGCACAGGAAGCCAGTGCAGGTGAGCCAGTACAGATGTAATATGATCAAACTTAATTGTTTTTGATAGTGAAATAATTTATTTTATTTCAACATTTAAAAATGAGCTGATTATGATAACTGCTGTTCAGTTGTTATATAGGTATAGCTCGGTTGGTAGAGTGGCCGTGCCAGCAACTTGAGGGTTGCAGGTTTGATCCCCGCTTCCGCCATCCTTCCGTTGTGTCCTTGGGCAAGACACTTTACCCACCTGCTCCCAGTGCCACCCACACTGGTTTAAATGTAACTTAGATATTGGGTTTCACTATGTAAAGTGCTTTGAGTCACTAGAGAAAAAGCACTATATAAATATAATTCACTTCACTTCACTGTATCTTGTTTTATTATCATCATATTTGCAAGTACTGTATGACATTAAGTTGCCATTACAGTTGAAAGTTGTTGGTTATGCCCTAAAAACTGTTTATATTTTAAGTAATGTACTTATTACGCACTATGTGCATAAAGTAATTTTCACTACCAAACTTGGAGGTGTGTAAAATTGGAATGTAAAATCGCTAATGTATATTAACATCAAGCTGGCACTGTTTCGGAAAAGCGGAAGACTCAAAAATTCCTCTTTGAAGCACCTCTCAAAGTGGAAGGTGTTGGTTTTCATCCAGGATGTCTCTGTGCATTGCTGCATTCATATTTCTCTCTATCCTGACTAGTCTCCCAGTGCAAAGAGGAATGGGCGAAACTGCCCAAAGATAGGTGTGCCAAGCTTGTGGCATCGTATCAACATGAGGCTGTAATTGCTGCCAAAGGTGCATCAACAAAGTATTGAGCAAAGGGTCTGAATACTTATTTACATGCAATTGTTGAGTTTTGTTTTATTTTTAATATATTTGAAAATATTTCTACATTTCTGTTTTTTTTCTGTCAAGATGGGTTGCTGAGTGTACATTAATGAGAAATATAATGCATTTTTTTGATTTTAGCAAATGGCTGCAACGAAGCAAAGAGTGAAAAATTTAAAGGGGTCTGAGTACATTCCGTACCCACTGTATGTAACTTAAGTTAACCAGGCTCTTCTCACTTTTTCAGACGAGGCTGGAAGTGTGTGCAGTGACCTCTGCTGGTTAATTTAATCAGAGCATTTTCGGCCATCGGGTCGCACAGTGGATATTTTCATTTGGACAACAACTGCCACCAGGGAAAATAAAAATGGCAAACTAGTGCGTCTGGAGATATCCGACGATGTCACAGGATGTCACAAACCAGGGGGGATCTCAATTGGCTCTTTAAGAACAAAATCCAATTATTTTATAAATATAGCCTCATTGCCTCTACCTTAATGGAAATTAATCAATGAATTAAACTAACTATATGAATCATAATTACACATTTATAAGGACAATCAATAGTTACATTTGCACCAAATACAAACTCCGTTTCCATATGACATCAGTGTGTAAAGGATATCGCCACATGGGCTCAGGAACACTTTAGAAACCCACTGTCAGTAACTACAGTTGGTCGCTACATCTGTAAGTGCAAGTTAAAACTCTCCTATGCAAGGCGAAAACCGTTTATCAACAACACCCAGAAACGCCTTCGGCTTCGCTGGGCCTGAGCTCATCTAAGATGGACTGATACAAAGTGGAAAAGTGTTCTGTGGTCTGACGAGTCCACATTTCAAATTTTTTTTGGAAACTGTGGACGTCGTGTCCTCCGGACCAAAGAGGAAAAGAACCATCCGGATTGTTATAGGCGCAAAGTTGAAAAGCCAGCATCTGTGATGGTACGGGGGTGTATTAGTGCCCAAGACATAGGTAACTTACACATATTTGAAGGCGCTATTAATGCTGAAAGGTACATACAGGTTTTGGAGCAACATATGTTGCCATCCAAGCAACGTTACCATGGACGCCCCTGCTTATTTCAGCAAGACAATGCCAAGCCACGTGCTACATCAACGTGGCTGCATAGTAAAAGAGTGCGGGTACTAGACTGGCCTGCCTGTAGTCTAGACCTGTCTCCCATCGAAAATGTGTGGCGCATTATGAAGCCTAAAATACCACAACGGAGACCCCCGGACTGTTGAACAACTTAAGCTGTACATCAAGCAAGAATGGGAAAGAATTCCACCTGAGAAGCTTAAAAAATGTGTCTCCTCAGTTCCCAAACGTTTACTGAGTGTTGTTAAAAGGAAAGGCCATGTAACACAGTGGTGAACATGCCCTTTCCCAACTACTTTGGCACGTGTTGCAGCCATGAAATTCTAAGTTAATGATTATTTGCAAAAAAAAAAAAAAAGTTTATGAGTTTGAACATCAAATATCTTGTCTTTGTAGTGCATTCAATTGAATATGGGTTGAAAAGGATTTGCAAATCATTGTATTCCGTTTATATTCACATCTAACACAATTTCCCAACTCATATGGAAAAGGGGTTTGTAATTAAAAGTCCAAAAGGAGTAGGGGAAATCACAAGTTATTTGTTCGAGTAACTCGTAGACATAATTAATTGTTCTTCTGTACATTTTGTAAACACCATCTGCTTGTATTGTTTCTTGAACTGGCTCATATTTAGTATATTGTTAATTTCCCTGTGTTGGAGTGCGCAAAAAAAGCTAATTAAAAGCATGCTTGGATGAGTTTGTTGTGAAAGGGCACAATAGCTCTGACCTCAACCTACTCAAACACCTTTGGAGATGAACCACAGCAGAGATGAGAGTGCGTCAAGAGGGGGGACCAACACACACGTTCACTTCCTGTTAGCGTAGTGCGCCTATCGGTCTGCCACCAATCAGTATCTGACAAGAAACTATGTGAAAGACCATCTCTAATTAAAGCCTCAGTTAAGAACTTTCAGTTTTTGGTCGATTTTGGCGGCTCCAGTGGACCAAAGCGGTAGTGTTTTTTCCAGAAGAAGACCACATTTCCCATGATGACTAGTGCATATAGCGTCAAACTGACAGGACATCCGCTGTAATATTGGCACAACTATTACGTCTCTAATGGTGATGTTGACGTTAAATAGCGGACACTATCAAGAAATGATATTGGATTGTGCTAGAAACAAGGAAGGAAGGAAGTAGTAGTGAAACTATCACGCTGGTGGCTATTTATTGCTACCGATCGCTAACGAAGCATAGCATCGAAAGTAAGTTACTAGTTCAGGAACAGAGGCAACAAGGTAGCAGCGGTCTGAAATTCCTCGTCTTTGAGTTCACGCCAGCAAGTGAAAGCCGGGACTATGTTGATCCTGACTGTCCTTTTATCCCGATAAGCTCCCTTTTTCTTTTTATGTCTCCTCAGACAAAACTTTTCGTTTCTTTGGTTGTTTTGGAGCTTCGGCCATGATAGCAGTTCTTCTTCTTTTTTATTTCTCACTCCACTTAGGCATTCGCATCGACTTCCGTCTTTTTAACGAATGGGGAAAGAGGAAATGACGTATGTCGAAAAAGCAAGTCAGCAGGGTTCCTGCCACCTTCCTCGAAGTCACTAAGTGCCAGTAAAAGCGATACAGACCCCCCCCAGAGGTATCATTCAACGAGTTGTAAGTCCATGTATCATTCCAAAAGTTATGAAAATATTTTGTGAAGATTGAAAAGTTACTTAGTGCTGATCACAAAAGCTCATCTCCTCTGGCTGATACTTGGTCCCTGGTGGTTTTGGTCCCTTATCTCAGTGGTCCCCAACCTTTTTGTAGCTGCGGACTGGTCAACGCTTGAAAATTTGTCCCACGGACCCAGGGGCGGGATTTTTTTTTTTTTTTTTCATAAAGAAATACAATCATGTGTGCTTATGGACTGTTATGTTATGTTATGTTATGTTATTTTCATTTATTTTGCGCCCCCCAACCAACTGTTACATCAGCCCGGGGCGCAGCCCGAGTGGAGAAACAAAAAAACAGAAACAGAGACTGAGACACACAAAGGAATCTAAACTAAACATTTAAGACTCACAATGAAAACATAAATTAAAAGTCATCTGCGGTAAAAAGGTGAGTTTTAAGCCGTGCTCTAAAAGAGTCCAGAGTGGTGGCGGACTTTATACTGTATCCCTGCAGACTGTATTGATCTATATTGATATATAATGTATATATTGTGTTTTTTTGTTGATTTAATTTAAAAAAAAAAGAAAAACATTTTTTTTATTTTTTTTATTTCTTGTGCGGCCCGGTACCAATCGGTCCGCGGCGGTGGTTGGGGACCACTGCCTTATCTGACAAAGGTAGCTCACAGCTAACAGTGTATGATCATAATCATCCCCTCTGTTGCCACAAATCAACTGAATTGTTTAGTATCTTAAGTATCTTTACCAAGTACATTATCACTGAAGGATGTAATGGTGTCGGAAAAAGTACAGTTAATATACACTACCATTCAAAAGTTTGGGGTCACCCAAACAATTTTGTGGAATAGCCTTCATTTCTAAGAACAAGAATAGACTGTCGAGTTTCAGATGAAAGTCCTATTTTTCTGGCCATTTTGAGCGTTTAATTGACCCCACAAATGTGATGCTCCAGAAACTCAATCTGCTCAAAGGAAGGTCAGTTTTGTAGCTTCTGTAACGAGCTAAACTCTTTTCAGATGTGTGAACATGATTGCACAAGGGTTTTCTAATCATCAATTAGCCTTCTGAGCCAATGAGCAAACACATTGTACCATTAGAACACTGGAGTGATAGTTGCTGGAAATGGGCCTCTATACACCTATGTAAATATTGCACCAAAAACCAGACATTTGCAGCTAGAATAGTCATTTACCACATTAGCCATGTATAGAGTGTATTTCTTTAAAGTTAAGACTAGTTTAAAGTTATCTTCATTGAAAAGTACAGTGCTTTTCCTTCAAAAATAAGGACATTTCAATGTGACCCCAAACTTTTGAACGGTAGTGTATGTGATCAGTATCAGCCAATCTCACTCATGGATGGTCGTATCAGAATCTGCAGCATGAAACCCTGAATTGAACCTTCCTAGTCTACAAATGCCAAAGACCGGAGGAGACCACAAATGATTGGAGCAGAAAAGAACAGAAGGGTTGAAGAAAAAAGGTGTCTTGCTGGAAAGAAGGCAAAAGGCCTCACGTTCACTGCAGGAAGTAGGACAGTCAAAATGGTTGCGATGTACAAAAATAACCCCGAGAGAGAACAAAGCACCAGGAAGCTATGCTTTGGATGTCGCCAGTTCTGCTCTGATCCGGCATCTCCATATCTACCTGACGACGAGCTGGAATTCTTAATTTAGCATTTTAGCTTGAAGGGGAAAAAACAATGAGCAAGCGCTACCCAGATGCAAATGTCCTCGTCTCCTATTGGCGGCCAATTACACTCATTTGAACGTCAAGTCCTAGTTTTCATCTATATCCATGCAGTTGTTTAGTATTTGCAAACTAAAGATTCCACCTGTGCACGCTCAGCAGTAGGCCCATTAAAGCAATTTACAGTAAGTGCCGGTCTTCACCGTAACTATTCCTTTATAGTGCTCAACTCCTGAAAGCCCAATTCAAAGTGGAAAAAAACAACAACTTTAAAAAGCCTTATTAAATGGCTTGAACAATCCTTATTAAACTGTAAAAGGAAATCAACCCTGTGGCGGATATGTTCAGACTTGGAATCTTTCCTTATCAGTTCTGTACATGAGCTACCCAACGGTGTCCTGGGTGAGCATGCTGCTGCCTGATTAGGATGACAGCAGTGATAAGTTGATACCGGAAAGGATGCTCGGTATTATTATGTTTTTGAGAGGAGAGGGATACTTTAAAAAAATATATATACTTAGAGTTACTGGCTGCTCTCCAAATCATTGAAATACTGCATTTTATGTACTATAAAGCAGTGGTTGTCAGAAAAAAACTTGGCTCATAAAGTTCCATCATAATGACCAACATTAAAGTACAGTAGCGCAGTAGGCCTAAGTGTGCATCAAAAACAAAAAGGTTTTATTTCACAATATATGTAATATTTTAACACAACACACAGTTTGAACAGTAACACAGTGTTTGAATAAAGGAAAATTAAACAATGTACTTTAATCAAGTGGATATTTGGCATACTATTAGACCAGGGGTCACGTACCACTAGCGGTGCACGAACCACAGTTTGAGAATCACTGTCACAAAGAATTTAGATTACAACACATTTTAAAAGTGTGCTCATATGTAGGGGTGTCCCGATTTATTAGCACCCATATTGGCACCTTGAAAATTGGTCGATACCGATATTGATATCAGCACAGATCATACATTCTTTTATTATTTTGTAGTGTGAGATGTTTGAAAAGCCTTCATCAAGTGAAATCTCACAGAGAATAATTGTAGGTATAAAAAAACCCAAAAAACATTAACTTATTTATTATTAACCATCTGATATAGACTTATGCTGTCTTTAAGTTGAAGTGGAGGGGTATTTTTTTCCTCAATAAATTCCTTTCATACAATTTTAAATTAAATTCCTTAAATTATTTTCATGATGCGGTATACCTTGACAATTGACAATAAATGTAGTCTTGGAGTAAGCTGAATGATGCGGACACATTTGCTACTGGATACTTTCTAATATGCCTCTGCTTTTGAGACTTTGTATGTATGAAATATACAATTACAATTATTTGATAGTTGTTTCATTGACCAATGTGGTGTTTTGTATTGCAATATTGTTCAATTAAGGACATGTATTACATATGTCTGGCTTGTGCGCTATTGTGTGCTTAGCTGTTGTGTATCTGCTAGCCTAGTAGCCTGCCATGTTTACTTTTGTAAACGGCTTGACTAAAATACAAGAAAAGACCAACTGTGTGCGTTTATTGGAGGACATTTAGGTGTAAACAAGCTGTCCAACTTAGGACTGCTTGTATTGGAGCGCTGATATCGGACATTTTAGCAAGCCAATACTGTTTTTTTTGCCAGTATAGGACCAATATCCAATCGTTGTGTTCTTTAAGTAAGTAAGTACATTTTATTTATAAAGCGCTTTTCAAGGATAAAATCACAAAGCGCTGTACAAACACACATAGGTGAAGTAAAACAACAATTTAATTTAAAACAACAGGGGCAACTTTACTTACTTCCTTACTTTAATGTTTCCCTTTTCTTTTCATGTGTTTTTTACCTTATTTTTTGTGGACTTTTTGTATCTGCACTGCAACCATATCATTTCCCCACATTGGGATAAATAAACTATCATATCAATATCTGATTGGGTTTTTCATATATGTGTTTATATTTCTTTTTTTGTTACCTCATCTTTCCTTTTTCTTTTCTTTTCATGATTCCTGACAGTTTTGTTCCATTTGTTCGTGTTACTCGTTAACTCTCAAGCAGTATCTGTGTCGACGTGTACGTTTATTTACTTTCGCCGCATGTATAACACATTATGCTTCAATAGTTTGATTAAATGAGGTCAAGCTTGACAGTGTAACAAATACAATTAAAATCTGCATACCGTAGTTCAGATAAGGTGACATGTACTTCTATGGCTTCCAAGTAAAAGCTTAAAGTATATATAGCGTATGTCTATCCATAATTTGCATGTTTGGGCGAATGCTCTTTGAATCAGATTTACATTTTTGTTATTCCGCAAACAACAGCAGCATATTTTATCTGCACTGCATTCTAGAGGAAGAACAAAAGAAGTGTCTCATTTGGAAACAGTCAATAGAAAATGTAAAAACCAAACACATTTAGAATAAGACATGTAGTTTTCATTCCATATCCATGATGGTATATTGCAGACTGTACATTAGTAATATTGTCCATAAAAATGTCTTCCTGCCAGAAAAAATAATCACGAATCGTCTGTTCATGTTCCTCTCAGTTTGTTTCTTATTAAATCATATTTCAAAAAGAAAGTGTTGATTGTTTTTTCAATAACACTGTGTCAATGAGAAAAAGGTGTCATAACTAATAACCACGATGGCCCGTGTTTACATCCCTTATGAAATTAAAATGTGATCCAATTAATACGCGGCCTGTATCCTGCAGCAAAAAGATGACTTGTGAACACAATAGAATATATTTTACTGGTAACAAAACAGAAGTACTGTCAGGCGCATGTCAATGGATTTGATTATCGGACAAAATGCACATTTGATTAAGACGAAGAGGACAATTAAAAGGTCAGGAAAGTATTGCAGTTATTTTATGGATGAAGTTTAGGTTCAGGTTTGATTGTTAATTTGCGACAGGTGAAAAACAAAACAAAATAACTAATACTAATAATGAATTAGGTTATTCATACCCCCAAAAAAGTGGGATATCCCTCATTCAAAAATTAACTACCTATATATATATATATATATATATATATATATATATATATATATATATATATATATATATATATATATATATATATATATATATATATATATATATATATAACTTTCTTGACATTATCATCTACACTTCGTTTCATTTACTGGTCTTATTCTAATATATTTATGATTATCTTTACCTCACGTTTTAGCAAATGTGTTGGCTAAACAAGTACTAAGTGATGGTAACGCAAAAAAATAATAAACATAAATATTTAAATTTGTTTCAACTATTAAATGAACCAAAATATCCATCCATCCATCCATCTTCAACCGCTTATCCGGAATCGGGTAGCGGGGACAGCAGCTCCAGCAAAGACCCCCAGACTTCCCTCTCCAGAGCAACATTTGCGACTTCCTCCTGGGGAATTCCGAAGCGTTCCCAGGCCAGAGAGGAGATGTAATCCCCCCATCTGGTCCTTGGCCTGCCGCGGGGCCTCCTCCCAGTGGGACGTGCAACGAGGACCTCCCTAGGGAGACGCTCGTGAGGCATCCGCACGAGATGCCCGAACCACCTAAGCTGGCTCCTTTCCAAGCGAAGGAGCAGCGGCTCTACTCCGAGTCTCTCTCGGGTGACTGCACTTCTCACCCTATCTCTAAGGGAGATGCCAGCCACCCTTCTGAGGAAACTCATTTCGGCCGCTTGTAGCCGCGATCTTATTCTTTCGGTCATTACCCACACTTCATGACCATAGGTGAGAGTAGGAATGTAGATAGCTCGGTAGACCGAGAGCTTTGCCTTCTGGCTCAGCTCCCGTTTCGTCACAACAGTGCGGCAGAGAGACTGCAATACTGCCCCAGCTGCTCCGATTCTCCGGCTGATTTCCTTCTCCATCTTTCCCTCACTCGTGAACAAGACCCCGAGATACTTAAACTCCTCCACCTGGGACAGAGTCCTGTCCCCTACCCGGACTGTACAAACCATCGGTTTCCTGCTGAGAACCATGGCCTCAGATTTGGAGATGCTGATCCTCATTCCAGCCGCTGAACACTCGGCTGCGAACCGATCCAGTGAGAGCTGAAGGTCACGAACCGAAGGTGCCATCAGGACCACATCATCTGCAAACAGCAGTGATGCAACCTTTAGCCCCCCGAGACGTATACCCTCTCCGCCATGGCCACGACTCCGCCTAGAAATCCTGTCCATGAAAATCACAAACAGGATAGGTGACAGAGCGCAGCCCTGGCAGAGACCAACCCCCACTGGAAACGGATCCGACTTACATCCAAGCACCCGGACACAACTCTCGCTTTGGTTGTACAGAGATTGGATGGCCCTCAGCAGGGTTCCCCTCACTCCGTACTCCCTCAGCACCTCCCACAAGATCTCCCGAGGGACGCGGTCATACGCCTTCTCCAAATCCACAAAACACATGTAGACTGGATAGGCATACTCCCAGGCCCTCTCCAGGATTCCCGCAAGCGTAAAGAGTTGGTCAGTTGTTCCACGACCAGGACGGAATCCACATTGCTCCTCTTGAATCTGAGGTTCGACTATCGGCCGGACCCTCCTTTCCAGTACCTTGGCGTAAACTTTCCCAGGGAGGCTGAGTAGTGTGATACCCCTGTAATTAGCACACACCCTCTGGTCCCCCTTTTTGAAAAGGGGAACCACCACCCCAGTCTGCCACTCCCTCGGCACTGTCCCAGACTTCCACGCAATGTTGAAAAGGCGTATCAACCAAGACAGCCCATCAACACCCAGAGCCTTCAGCATTTCTGGACGGATCTCGTCAACCCCCGGAGCTTTGCCACCGTGGAGTTGTCTAACTACCTCAGTGACTTCACTCCGAGAGATCGACGTCGATCCCCCATCATCCTCAGGCCCTGCTCCTATCAGGGAGGGTGTGTCTGATGTAGTTGGGTTCAGGAGTTCCTCAAAGTGCTCTTTCCAACGCCCCACGACTTCCTCACTTGAAGTCAGCAAAGTCCCATCCTTGCCGTACACAGCTTGGATGGTTCCCTGCTTCCCCCTCCTGAGGTGCCGTATGGTCTTCCAGAACAGCTTTGGTGCCGCCCGATAGTCCTTCTCCATGGATTCCCCGAACTGCTCCCACACCCTCTGCTTAGCCTCGTCCACAGCCACGGCCGCTGCCCTTCGGGCCCGTCGGTACCTTGCAACTGCCTCCGGAGTCCCCTGGGATAACATACCCCGGTAGGACTCCTTCTTCAGTCGGACGGCTTCCCTGACCACCACTGTCCACCAGGGTGTTCGAGGGTTACCGCCCCTTGAGGCACCTAAGACCTTCTGGCCACAGCTCGCATCTGCAGCTTTAGCAATAGAGGCTTTGAACATTGCCCATTCCTGTTCAATGTCCCCAACCTCCACAGGGATGGCAGAGAAGTCCCGCCGGAGGTGGGAGTTGAAGTCCTTCCGGACAGAGGACTCCTCCAAACGTTCCCAGTTCACCCGCACTACACGCTTGGGTTTGCCAGGTCTGTCCAGAGGTTTCCCCCGCCATCTAACCCAACTCACCACCAGATGGTGATCAGTTGACAGTTCAGCCCCTCTCTTCACCCGAGTGTCCAAAACATACGGCCTCAGATCAGCTGATACGATTACAAAATCGATCATTGATCTTTGGCCTAGGGTGCTCTGGTACCAGGTACACCTATGAGCATCCTTATGCTTGAACATGGTGTTTGTTATCGCAAGTCCGTGACTAGCACAGAAGTCCAGTAACAATCCACCACTCAGGTTCAGATCAGGGAGACCGTTCCTCCCAATCACGCCAGTCCAAGTATCACTGTCATTGCCCACGTGCGCGTTGAAGTCCCCCAGCAAGACTATGGAATCCCCTACCGGCGCCCCATACAGGACCCCATGCAAGGTATCCAAGAAGGCTGAATACTCTGAACTCCTGTTTGGTGCGTATGCACAAACAACAGTCAGAGTTTTCCCCCCTCCAACCCTAAGGCGAAGGGAGGCGACCCTCTTGTCCACTGGGGTGAACTCCAACGTACAGGCACTCAGCCGGGGACTCGTGAGTATCCCCACACCCGCCTGTGCCCTCACACCCTGAGCAACTCCAGAAGTGAACAAGGTCCATCCCTTGTCCAGGAGTGTGGTTTCAGAGCCCTTGCTATGCGTAGAGGTAAGCCCCACCAGATCCAACCGGTAGCGCTCCACCTCTCGCACCAGCTCAGGCTCCTTCCCCACCAGCGTAGAGACGTTCCACGTCCCGAAAGTCAGCCTCTGCTGCCCCGAATTGGTCCGTCCGGAGCCTCCACTTTCACCGCCATCCACTTGGCAGCGCACCCGACCCCACTGGTTCCGACCGCGGGTGGTGGGCCCACGTGGCAGAGAAGATGGTGTGTCCACGTAGCTTCTTCGGGCTGTGCCCGGCCGGGCTCCGTGGCAAGCCCGGCCACCAGGCGCTCGCTGACGAACCAAAATATGACTTATTATATCTTTGTGGAAAATATTGGACACAGTGTGTTGTCAAGCTTGTGAGATGTGATGCAAGTGTAAGCCACCATGACACTATTGTTAATTTCTAATTTTTGTATTAATGTTTTTAATGATAATATCAATGAGGTTTTTTTTTAATCACTGCTATTTTGAAATTATTACTAATATTGATGCTGTTGTCGATAATGTTAATTTTTGTTTCACTACATTTGGATTGTTCCGTGTCATGTTTGTGTGTCCGCAATTGCTCTCAATTGCTCTGTTTGTTGTTGTTCTTAATGTTGCTGGCACGGGTTTGGTTTTGAAATTGGATTGCATTATTGTGGTATTGTTGTGTATTGTTTTGTTGATTGATTAATAAATTCATTAAAAACAAAACAAAAACAAAAAAAACAAAACAAAAACAAAAACCAATAATAAACCAATAATAATAACAATAATCATGTAAACCGGGGGTGACCAAACTACGGTCCGGGGGCCAAACTACGGCAAGCCAGTGTCTTGAATTTTGCCAGTGAAAGAGCACAAGTTCAATAAACAGGCTGTCGGGAGTGTATCCAAATCTTATGTAAATATCAAGTGGTTTGATTGCTGCTATTTTGTCACCATCTGATAGTCAATAAATGCAACTCTGCCATTAATTGAACTTTCATGTCTATGAAATACAGAAATTATTTCTATGACCCAACCAAACAACTTTCCCTAGTCATGGTGCAAAAACCCCCCAAAGCAACCAGTGCAAAAATTATACAAACATGGTCACACATAACACAAGCTGCTCACTGGACTTTGTGAATATTGTAAAATATGTTCAATCACAATCAACATAAAAAAAATGACACCCATTTAAATCCATTCCAAGAGATGATGGGAAAATGCTAAACACTTTCTCCACACGTATCCATGTTTGGTGATAATTCTGATTGATTAAAAAACCTTAAGGAGGTTACCAGGGAAGTAAACAATGTAGGAGTTTAACCTTCACATATTCTTAATAACCAATTATAATATTTATTAATGATATATCCATTATATTATTACAATAACATGTACTCATTTATATGTATAGGCTTTTCACATTTTCTTGTAATCAGACAATATTTTTCGGTATATTAGATGACATTTTTACCTAAAATAGCGGTGTAAAAATTCTATCCAATATACCGAAAAATATTGTCTGATTACAAGAAAATTTGAAAAGTATATGAATATGAAGACATAATGAACCTTTTTGAGCAATATATGTATGGGCTTTATATATATCTATATATCTATATATATCTATATCTATATCTATATCTATATATATATATATATATATATATATATATATATATATATATATATATATATATATATATATATATATATACACACACATGTTAGGTCAGAAAAAAACACAATTTCACTGTATAACGGATAAACCACAGAAACCTTGACTATACATACATATATATATATATATATATATATATATATATATATACATACATATATATATATATATATATATATATATATATATATATATATATATATATATATATATATATATATATATATATATATATATATATATATATATATATATATATATATATATATATATATATATATATATATATATATATATACACTACCGTTCAAAAGTTTGGGGTCACATTGAAATGTCCTTATTTTTGAAGGAAAAGCACTGTACTTTTCAATGAAGATAACTTTAAACTAGTCTTAACTTTAAAGAAATACACTCTATACATTGCTAATGTGGTAAATGACTATTCTAGCTGCAAATGTCTGGTTTTTGGTGCAATATCTACATAGGTGTATAGAGGCCCACTTCCAGCAACTATCACTCCAGTGTTCTAATGGTACAATGTGTTTGCTCATTGGCTCAGAAGGCTAATTGATGATTAGAAAACCCTTGTGCAATCATGTTCACACATCTGAAAACAGTTTAGCTTGTTACAGAAGCTACAAAACTGACCTTCCTTTGAGCAGATTGAGTTTCTGGAGCATCACATTTGTGGGGTCAATTAAATGCTCAAAATGGCCAGAAAAAGAGAATTTTCATCTGAAACTCGACAGTCTATTCTTGTTCTTAGAAATGAAGGCTATTCCACAAAATTGTTTGGGTGATCCCAAACTTTTGAACGGTAGTGTATATATATATATTTATACATATATACATATACAGTAAAGTCCCCCAGTCAAAAAGTTTGGACACCCCTGATGTAAACTGTCAGGTTGACACAAGCCAAGCTTGAAGCGTGACCCCAGGATGCAGAGACTGCAAGCGTAGTGCAGGTAAAAATGTATTCAATCAGAACAAATGAAAACATATGTAGCTTGGAAGTGCACACAACGATCTACACGTGGTCAGGTAGCAACAAACAATGGTCCAGCCCTATCCAGAGGAAAAGGGCGGGCATCAAAAGCATCCTTAATGCCAACCAGGAACAGGTGTGTCCTGATTGCCAATCAGGGACAGGTGAGGGAGGCTGAGCTCAGGCCAGAGGTGAAGTGGCAGGAAATGAAAACACCAAGGAAGTGGACACAAGAAAACAAGAGCGCTGGAACGGAAATAACACCAAGCACAGGGAGATTAAACACAAGTTCTGTCATGGAGGATTTATGACAGTAATCACTTTGTGATTGTTCGACATTTATTTTAATTGCTTTACAATATATAACTTTTTGACACAATTAAAAATGTTTTCTGACATTTAAGGTTTAATTAGCGTATACTTTAATCATCAAAATGAAAAGGAAGTTAAGAAAAATATTCTTGAACTCGGTCACTTTGTGTGAAGTGAATCTAAAGAATATTAAGAGTTTCACATTTTAAATTGAAACTACTCTTGTAATTCATTGAGATGTGCCTCAGGATATCAGTGATCTGTTGTGCCCCTACACCTCAGGGCGCAGCCTTCGGTCTTCAGGCCAGGGTCTGCTAAAGATCCCCAAAACTCACTTTAAAACCTGTAGAGACCTGACATTTCAGACTGTAGCCCCCAGACTCTGGAATGACTTGCACCAGTCCCTCCGTGTTGACTCTTTAAAAAAAACATTTGAAAATGTTGCTTTTATGTAAAGCTTCTAGTTCAGGGGTCGGCAACCTTTACCACTCAAAGAGCCATTTTGGCAAGTTTCACAAATTAAAGAAAGTAATGGGAGCCACTAAAAAAATTTTTAAATTTAAAATGAAAAACACCGCATACAAAGCTTAAATACTTTGTGCTATGTTAACCAGGAGTCTCCGACACACGCCCTGGCACGCACTTTAATGTGGAAATTTGATGTTAGTGCAGCCCGCGAGTTTTGAATGAATGGCATAGCGTCATACTTGCCAACCCTCTCATTTTTCCCGGGAGACTCCCGGGTATCAGAGCGTGATGACACTGCATTTGGCGCCCTCTACAGTCTGCCTTAACAGTGTACCTGCTCGACCACATGTAGAATGCAGTTTCAGCTTGCTCATGTAAGTGACAGCAAGGCGTACTACCTCAGCAGCCACACATCTTACACTGACGGTGCCAATACCCAGAATCCCATGCAGCCCTAACTCTTCCGCTCAACCAACGCACGGAGAGGGGGGGGAGGGGGGGGTTGATGTGTGGGGGGATTTGGTGGTAGCGGGGGTGTATAATGTAGACCGAAGAGTCAGGGCTGCATGGGATTCTGGGTAATGGTTGTGTTGTGTTTATGTTGTGTTACGGTGGGATGTTCTCCAGAAATGTGTTTTTCATTCTTTTTTGGTGTGGGTTCACAGTGTGGCGCATATTTGTAACGTAACAATGTTAAAGTTGTTTGATACGGCTACCGTCAGTGTAAGCTGTGTGGCTGATGAGTAAGTATGCTTTGCTGTCTCCTGTGTGTGCAAGTAATAACAACATGTGGCTGGACTGGCATGCTGTATGTAAATGCTATAGAGGACAATTACTGCAGTGCAATTAGGGCACGCCCTTTATTTAGCAATTAGAGTGTAAATAAGATTATTTTTTCCCTGGGAGTAATCTATGAGAGCCACCCACTGAGATCCATAAGTCTCCTGGGAAAATAGGGGGGGTCGGCATGTATGTAGCTGAGCCGCATCAGAGTGGTCAAGGAGCCGCATTCGGCTCCGGAGCCGCGGGTTGCCGACCCCTGTTCTAGTTAATAAACTTTGAATCTTTGAAAATCCTTTTTACGATTGCCCCTATTGTTTTAATGTAATTGTCGTTTTAATTCACCAATGTTTTGTCCAGCGCTTTGTGATTTCTATCTGTAAAAAGAGCTTTAGAAATTAAATTACCAATACTTACTTACTTACAGCATGCAGGGAAGGGAATCATATGGCCCCATTCCTGGGCGGATCTCGCGTGAGCGGAAGAGAGGGGGTTCATCATTTTGCCATGCAGTCTGCAAAAAATGATGGAAAGCGCCACTCCACATAGCAACTGACGCTGTGGTCAAAGTTGGAAATGCCACAAAACACATTTTAAGATATTCAACACTCTACTGCCATCCGGCGGCTAATTTGTCACGTGTCATGTGTCAGGTACACCATGACGAATGAGGCCATATGAATCACTTTCCTAACGTACATGATAAAGAATATAGAATAGTATTATTGTCAATGTTATGCAGTAGTTATCAGGTTGTCATCAGACAGAAATGATAACTTTATCTTAATAATAACTTGTAGTGGCATAAAACACTGAAAAGTGATTGTCCCTATAACCCCTTTGTTTCAAATGTTTGTTCCACTTGTGGCGCGGGCATCTTGTCTGACTCACACCATACACAGCCTTCCTTGTCACGTATTCTTCCTTTTCCCGCTTTCCATCCACTAATTAGGGTCCGCACAGGACCTTTTCAAAAGGAATCCCAAAGGGAGTCCTTTTGCAATGGGACGAAAGGACCCTATTGAAATTGTAATGTTTTATTATATTATATTATTCTTTATTATTATTATTCCGCAGCTTTGCGGACTACTTTGCCCCCCTTAACATGCTTCAAAACTCGCCAAATTTTTCGCACACATAAAAAAACGCGAACAAAACTCTTTGGTGAAAAAACCAAACCCCAAAAATCCCAATTGCTCTCTAGCGCCCCCTAGGAAGAAATCTGCCTCTAACTCCCAGTAGGAATGTCGTAGAGACATGAAACCAAAACCTGTATTTAGGTCTCGCTTAGACCTACTTTTCATTAATTTATTTCTTCGGGCTAAAATCTACAGGAAGTTGGCAATTTCCCCTTCAAGACAAAAAATGACTAAAAACACTCGTTTTGGATTTTTGAGCTGTAATTTGACCCCCTTAAAATACTTCAAAACTCACCAAATTTCTCACACACATCGGGACTGGTGGAAACTGCGATCTAAAAAAAAAACCGAATCCCAAAACTCAAAATTGTGCTCTACATAATTTTTGGAAAAAACAGAGAAAAAACTGCTCCTCAGAGGAAAACTCTGACAAAACTGCTTGTAACTTCCGGTAGGAACGTCTTAGAGACATGAAACAAAATTTTTGTTACAAACGGTCACCAAACATCAAACGTTATCTCCTCTGAGCGCGTTTGTCGTTTCGGCTTCAAACTGCTACAGGAGAGAGATTGAACCCTTCTGATTAAAAGTTGACGAAAGAGTTTTAATAAGTGCTACCGTTTTGATTTTACGAGCCTTCAAAGACCCGCAGCACTGATGCTGCTCCGGTGCCAAAAATGACAACGAAAATGCAATTAGACCTTCTTTGGCCTCAATACACACAATACCCTATAATGACAATGTGAACTCAGACACAACTTCCTCTAACTCCCAGTACGAATATCGTAGAGACACGAAACAAAAACCTCTATGTAGGTCTCACTCAGGACTACCACTGGACAAAAGTATTGGACACCTAGGACTAGCACCTGCCAAAAGGCGGACCCGACCAACGCTGCTTGCAGCTTTAATTCAAACTGATCCCGCAGCGCAATTGAAGATTGTTTTATTTACAATAATCAAGTAACAGAATATTTGGGAAACAAAATAAATGGTAGCTTATATAAAGCTGAGGTCTACAGACAGGTGAGTATGTGGGCTCTGTACCGAGGATGTCGTTGTGGCTTGTACAGCCCTTTGAGACACTTGTGATTTAGGGCTATATAAATAAACATTGATTGATTGATTGAAACGATATCATAACACAAACAATATCATTTGTGCAAAAAGGTTGCTTTAATGTCCGTCACTCAGCTGATTACCGCACCAGTTTCCACCCAGTGACCGCGTGGATGCGTGTCTGTCTCTAAATGTGTCATACCGACTGACTGACGACCAGTCCAGTATTCTGCCTGTCACCCAAAGTTAGCTGGCCTCCAGCGCACCGCGACCCCGAACAGGATAAAAAAATTGACTTTTTTTACCGTTTCTTTCGTGCCAACTTTGCAAATCGCAAGTGCACTTGCATCCCCGCCTCCTGATGCCACTGTGGAGCTTCAACTCTGGCTGGACATCAGAGGCCGTGTTGTACCTCTTTTGCTTGCACACACACACGCTCACACACACACACACACACACACACACACACACTGACACACACACACACACACACACACACACACACACACACACACACACACACACACACACACACACACACACACACACACTCTGACGTTGGCCAAGAGACCAATCCGAAAGCAAAGGCGATGCCCTCTCAAGGTCGCGCTCAAGGCAGAGAAGGGACATCTTGGACCAAGGCCACACAGACAGAGACACTTTAGAATTGTTTGCTTCTGTCTACGTTTTACCCTCTTATCCACACCCTAACGTATACTTTTGTGCGAGGGTTGTCCCGATCTATATTGATATCGGTCTGATACCAGCAAAAAAGCAAGTATCAAATTACATTGGATTGCATTTAAAATCTCCAATTCAAGCCGCCCTGCTGTGTGTTTACGTGTGCAATGCTGGATAGCCATCTAAATGTCCTTCAATAAGCACACAAGGTTGGTCTTTTCTTCGATTTTAGGGAAATGTTGCTATTTTTGTTTTTAGAGGGGTTCCACGTCCGGTTCCTGTGGTAGACATGTCGTGTATAGATCGTCACATCTGTCACTGCACAGTCTGTAGGTTCAACAGTTGCTCAGTCAGTCATGCGTTAAGACGAGTTTAGATGTTTTTAACGGGGAAAAGTGTTTATGTGTCTTGTATTTAGGTCAACATTTAAGCAAGGTAGCGATCTGCGCGCTACTTTGCTTCTCCAGGAAATGAGCAGCGAATATGTCAAAGTGCGTATCAATCATGGTTTTAAAAAAAACATTTTAATTTTAACTTTTGGTAGTTTATGAATTAGAACGGAGACTGAGAGCCAGGCCTTCTCCACCAACATCAGTGTGTGACCTCACCAATGCGCCTTTGGAAGAATGGTGGAAAATTCCTATAAACACACTCCGCAACCTTGTGGACAGCCTTCCCAGAAGAGTGGAAGCTGTAATAGCTGCAAAAGGTGCACCAACATCATATTGAACCCTATGGGTTAGGAATGGGATGGCACTTCAAGTTCATATGTGAGTCAAGGCAGGTGGCCGAATACTTTTGGCAATATAGTGTATCTATATATATTATCTACACCAGGGGTCACCAACGCGGTGCCCGCGGGCACCAGGTAGCCCGTAAGGACCAGATGAGTAGCCCGCCGGCCTGTTCTAAAAATAGCTCAAATAGCAGCACTTACCAGTGAGCTGCCTCTATTTTTTTAAATTGTATTTATTTACTAGCAAGCTGGTCTCGCTTTGCTCGACATTTTTAATTCTAAGAGAGACAAAACTCAAATAGAATTTGAAAATCCAAGAAAATATTTGAAAGGCTTGGTCTTCACTTGTTTAAATAAATTCATTATTTTTTTTACTTTGCTTCTTATAACTTTCAGAAAGACAATTTTAGAGAAAAAATACAACCTTAAAAATGATTTTAGGATTTTTAAACACATATACCTTTTTACCTTTTAAATTCCTTCCTCTTCTTTCCTGACAATTTAAACCAATGTTCAAGTAAATTTATTTTTTATTGTAAAGAATAATAAATACATTTTAATTTAATTCTTCATTTTAGCTTCTGTTTTTTCGACGAAGAATATTTGTGAAATATTTCTTCAAACTTATTATGATTAAAATTCAAAAAAAATTATTCTGGCAAATCTAGAAAATCTGTAGAATCAAATTTAAATCTTATTTCAAAGTCTTTTGAATTTCTTAGAAAAAATTTTGTTCTGGAAAATCTAGAAGAAATAATGATTTGTCTTTGTTAGAAATATAGCTTGGTCCAATTTGTTATATATTCTAACAAAGTGCAGATTGGATTTTAACCTATTTAAAACTTTTCATCAAAATTTTAAAATTAATCTTAATCAGGAAAAATTACTAATGATGTTCCATAAATTATTTTTTTATTTTTTTCAAAAAGATTCGAATTAGCTAGTTTTTCTCTTCTTTTTTTCGGTTGAATTTTGAATTTTAAAGAGTCGAAATTGAAGATAGACTATGTTTCAAAATGTAATTGTAATTTTTTTGTGTTTTCTCCTCTTTTAAACCATTCAATGAAGTGTAAATATCATTAATTATTAATAATAACAGAGTTAAAGGTAAATTGAGCAAATTGGGTATTTCTGGCAATTTATTTAAGTGTGTATCAAACTGGTAGCCCTTCGCATTAATCAGTACCCAAGAAGTAGCTCTTGCTTTCAAAAAGGTTGGTGACCCCTGATCTACACCATGAAAACGTGGTTAAAATGTAGATTTAAATCATCATAAGACCCGTTTAATTAAAATGATGGACAAAACCATGCTTTCACGAAGGGACCCTAAATAAGTCTGTGCTCCTGCTCCTCGTTCTCCACTTGTCAGTGGTGAAATTAGCTTGCTGCGCTTGAGTAGGCGCACGCTTATTTCTGCACTTTTGTAAAACAGTGATAGGGCCTTCCTTTCACATACAAAGAACCGACCCCTTTCTAATACGACAGCCACAATTTAAACCTCTACAGCGCAGCCATATTAACCATTTCAGACAGTTTGCTGTAATGCCTCCACTTTCATGTGTAATAAACCAAAGGTAAGAAGTAAGTACTTCATCCGCCTTGTGAATCTTCAGTGATTTTTTTCCATCTTAATTTTATCCTTCTTTGCAGCCGGGCGCCCCTCCTCATTTCGCTTTCACTTTCTCCAGGCCCCGTCTGCCAGGCCCTTGCAGGTAGCATCGCTGGAAGATGTACAATAAGTTGAGGAGAATAAATGTGGCCTGATTGGGAGAAATGATGTAATATTGATCGCGGGGGCCTCTAAACCTTTGCCGTCAATGCAAAGGCGCTGACATTTAAAGTGATGGCTGGGGTGTGTGTGTGTGTGTGTGTGTGGTGAGTATGGCCAGTGTTGTCGATGTTTATTTTCTATGTCAAATCAAAATGTATCACACCGTGTGATAAACACTCCTCAACTTGCATATTAGAATGCACATCTACGAATATGCACACTGTAGAAAATGTGAAGTCAATGTGCGATCCTTTAAGGAATGAAAACTCAAAGTGTGTGGCAATTACACAACGTAGTGTTGTAACGATACCAATATTTTGGTACCGGTACTAAAATTATTTCGGTACTTTTCTAAATAAGGGGGACCACAAAAAAATTGCATTATTGGCTTTATTTTAACAAAAAATCTACATTAAACATATGTTTCTTATTGCAGTTAAGTCCTTAAATAAAATAGGGAACATACTAGACAACTTGTCTTTTAGTAGAAAGTGAACAAACAAATGATACATAAATGATAAATGGGTTATACTTGTATAGCGCTTTTCTACCTTCAAGGTACTCAAAGCGCTTTGACAGTATTTCCACATTCACCCATTCACACACACATTCACACACTGATGGCGGGAGCTGCCATGCAAGGCGCTAACCAGCAGCCATCAGGAGCAAGGGTGAAGTGTCTTGCCCAAGGACACAACGGACGTGACTAGGATGGTAGAAGGTGGGGATTGAACCCCAGTAACTAGCAACCCTCCGATTGCTGGCACAGCCACTCTACCAACTTCGCCACGCCGCCCCACAAAGGCTCCTAATTTAGTCTGCTGACATATGCACTAACATATTGTGTCATTTATCATTCTATTATTTTGTCAATATTATTAAGGACAAGTGGTAGAAAATGAATTATTAATCTACTTGTTCATTTACTGTTAATATCTGCTTATTTTCTCTTTTAACATGTTTTATCTGCACTTCTGTTAAAATGTAATAATTACCTATTCTTCTCGTTTGATACTTTACATTAGTTTTGGATGATACTACAAATTTGGGTATCAATCCGATACCAAGTAGTTCCAGGATCATACATTGGTCATATTCAAAGTCCTCGTGTGTCCAGAGACATATTTCCTGAGTTTATAAACATAAAATACATTTTTTTTAAACGAAAGAAGATGTTGTGATGCCAAAAAATATCGACGTAATCATAGTAGTATCGGCTAGATACGTGCCTGTACTTGATATCATTACAGTGGATGTTGGGTGTAGATCCACCGATGGCGTTTGTTTACATTTTGACGCCGGTGAGCTACGGTGTGTAGTGAAGCATGTTTAGCTATTCCTCGTCCTGCAGGGATGATATTTGTAAGAAACGTACTTTATTTGTTGCCAAGGAGACCAGGATTAGTGATATAGAAGTAGCTAAAACACTGCCGACTGCAGATGGACGTTAGCCGCCAGCTAGCTAGCCATGTCTTAAAGCACCTCTTCCTGAGGGCGTTTCAGTGTTATAACTTCACCTTTATCTTTAGTTGTTTTTAAGCCAAAATGCGTCCGTTCTCCCTTTTCTGTCTGCACACTGTGTCTGCTTGTAAGTACTCTGTGATTGTGCGCTGCCGAACATGCTCCTCTGCTCGTAAAACCAGCAATGTCACGACGTGACTTCAACGCGGGCGTGGGGGGGTGCGGGATCGGTACGTTTCAGAGACGGTATCGTACCGAATATGATTCATTAGTATCGCGGTACTATACTAATACCGGTATACCCTACAACCCTAATACAACGTGTGCGCTGTCGAAGCATTAGTGAAAATGCACAAGTTTGTTTTGTGATTGGTGTCACATTGTATCAGGAACCTAATTTGCATTTTGGCTACTAGTGCCATCACTGAAAGCCTTTTTAGATAAACCAGGGGTTGAGGTGGGGGAAATAATCGATTTTTAGATGCATCGCAATTCGGACATGGACGATTATATAACGGATTAGTAAACGCCAATAATTGATTTATTTATTGTAAATAAAGTAATGCAGACAGTACTAAAATTTGGCTGACTGACGCGAGCCACCTCACTGAGAGATTTGACCAACTCCTTTACTATCGGGCACTTATGGTCCTGTTTTGCACGGATTTTCATTCATGTAATAAATGTGGGAATTAATTTAACTGTTTATTATTCCAAATGAATTGCTGTTGTTTTTTAAGTTGCAAAAAATAAACACTTATTTAGTGAAATTGTTAGAATTATTATGTGTAAGTTATCACACAACTCTTATGCTTAAAGGCCGTTGCTATAGTTATTATCAATTGTGCTGAAGTGGTACTTTTCTATCTGAGCAAAGGGACAACTTGCAATCTTGGATTGCGAGTCGTCTCGTATCGGTGTTTGTGTCCAGAACATCGAGTACCGTGACGCAGACAAAGCAGAGACAGGGCGATATCACGAGTGTCAGCACATTTCCATTTTATGATAATCATATATTGAGTATAAGTGGGGCTGCTGAAATTACCCCCCTTCCTTCAGAAGCAGCCTTAGTGATGTAACCAGGGACCTCCCAAATAAATAGAGGAGCACGTGGGACTGGACCTTAGGGCGTAGGTTGGAACTGTAACTAAGTGTACAGCCCAATACGTCTCTCCTCATTGAGCTAAATTGAACTCTGTCTCTGCATGATTCCTTGCTTCTTGTCTGTTTAATAGATGTCATCAGTGTTTGAACCTGACAGATAAACATAAACATAAAATAAATGTAAAACTGCATCAATATACATGAATTAAAGATGCATCAATAACTGATTTTGGTAACACTTTAGTATGGGGAACATATTCACCATTAATTAGTTACTTATTAAGGTAAGAAAGACTTAATTTAGAGTTATTTGGACACTAGGGGAACATATAAGGGTTAGGGTTACTAATAAGCAATCATTCTGAGGTTATTGAGGGAAGACTCTTAGTTAATGGCTTACTGGTTGTATAATAAGGCCATGCAGAATAAGGCATTAAGAAGTACTTAATAATGACTAATTAAGAGCCAACATGTTACTAATTTGCATGTTAATAAGCAACTAATTAATGGTGAATATGTTCCCCATACTAAAGTGTTACCCCGATTTTTTTAATCGAATCGTAGCTCCTGAATCGTAATCGTAATCAAATCGTGAGGAGCCCAAAGATTCCCACCTCTAACCAGGGGTGTGTGAAATTTTTCACTAAGGGCTGCATACTTAAAATTTTAAAAACATGCGGGGGCCATTAAATATTTTATAAAACAAATAATTTTTAAAAAAATGCTAAAAACAGACAGTATACATATTTAACAATACAACTTTCTGTCAGCTTTGTGTTGTAGGTGGCAAAGGCTATGATTATTAGTTATTAGTGTGACAATTTCAATTTTTTGTCATTACATTAGTTGTTTATCGCTTTTTTCTTACCTTTTTATTTTCTTTGTTTTATTTCGACAATATGCAGCGGGCCAAAAAAACCCCAACTTGAGCTGCAGGCCGCCAATGACCTCCGAACCGCACTTTGGAAACCTCTGATGTAAAATGAAAACCCATTTGATCGCAAACCCAAAGACGTGAATTCCGTTTCAGGGAGAAAACAACAAAACATTAAAAAACTGAGCGCGATTCTCTTAACTTGCTGCCCTATTTTTATATCAGTGGTATTTATCTGAACCATGATCCAGAGCACGCGTCTTGACTTTCTGCGACATTCTACAGAATATTGCCAGCAAGAGGCGCAAGGAATCAATACCAATCTTTATAGATTGAAAATGTAGCTTGAATCAATCTGAGAAGATGCCAAACATCATATCATCAAATCCATACAGCTGCAGACGGTCTCTGGGGATAATCGCTGCCCGCTGACATTGATCAAGTCAAGAAAAGGTAAATATTCCACAATTCATTTCATCAGCTTGGTTTTTACAATTTTTTTAAAAACGCCTCATAATTTCTTAATGATGCTCATTGAAGAACAACATGTCAGCGACCAAAATCTGACCGGGTAAACATCACATAAGCAATAAAAGCTCTGCATCTCTAACAGTGGAAAATGTCAACTGGAGGCAGTGTGCAGGTAAACAAAACAAAAAAAAAGGTATTTAATACGTGAACAAACAAAAGGCAAGAGCTGGGAAGTGCTCTGGAAGCATAGAGAAGACTAAACAGGCTACAAAAGTAAAACGGCATTGCCACCAAAATAAAAGCACAAGACAGAAACAAAACACGACACACAGGAAAACACTAACAATCTCTTATGTCGCAGGCAATGACAATTCTGTTCTATCGAGAGAAGATTCAAACTAGAATGACCTCTGGAAACAATTGTAAACATTTAAAGGCCTACTGAAACCCACTACTACCGACCACACAGTCTGATAGTTTATATATCAATGATGAAATCTTAACATTGCAACACATGCCAATACGGCCGGGTTAACTTATAATGTGCAATTTTAAATTTCCCGGGAAATATCCGGCTGAAAACGTCTCGGTATGATGACGTTTGCGCGTGACGTCACGGATTGTGCGGAAGTATTGGGACACCATTGTGTCCCAATACAAACAGCTCTGTTTTCATCGCAAAATTCCACAGTATTCTGGACATCTGTGTTGGTGAATCTTTTGCAATTTGTTTAATGGACAATGAAGACAGCAAAGAAGAAAGCTGTAGGTGGGATCGGTGTATTAGCGGCTGGCTGTAGCAACACAACCAGGAGGACTTTGAGTTGGATACGCGCTACCGTGAGTACGCAGCTTTCTTCCAAACATTTGATCGCTTGCCCGTCCGTGCGTGCCGCTATGTGCATGTCACGTATGTAACTTTGGGGAAATATATGTGCTGTATGAACTTTGCGGAAGTGAACGGTACTTTGGGCTGTGGGATTGAGTGTGTTGTGCGGGTGTTTGAGTTGTATTGGCGGGTTATATGGAAGGGAGGGGGGAGGTGTTTGTTAAGCGCGATTAATTTGTGGCATATCAAATATAAGCCTGGTTGTGTTGTGGCTAATAGAGTATATATATGTCTTGTGTTTATTTACTGTTTTAGTCATTCCCAGCTGAATATCAGGTCCCACCCGCCTCTCACAGCATCTTCCATATCTGAATAGCTTCCTCTGCCCTCTAATCATTCACTTTCACTTTCCTCATCCACAAATCTTTCATCCTCGCTCAAATTAATGGGGTAATCGTCGCTTTCTCGGTCCGAATCGCTCACGCTGCTGGCGTCCATGATTGTAAACAATGTGCAGATGTGAGGAGCTCCACAACCTGTGACGTCACGCTACTTCCGGTACAGGCAAGGCTTTTTTTTATCAGCGACCAAAAGTTGCAAACTTTATTGTCGATGTTCTCTACTAGATCCTTTCAGCAAAAATATGGCAATATCGCGAAATGATCAAGTATGACACATAGAATGGACCTGCTATCCCCGTTTAAATAAGAAAATCTCATTTCAGTAGGCCTTTAAGCGCTCACATCACACAGTAATAACCAGGAGTGGGTATTGTTTACATTTAAAACCTTTATAAAATTTAAAAATATATATATTTTATACAATCAGTACTTTTGACTCAATGCCAGTTAGGGTTGGGTATGTTTCACATTTGAGACCATGCATCCATCCATCCATCCATCCATCCATCCATCCATCCATCCAGACTTTCCTGTCCCCGGCCACCGACTCTAGTTCTACATTGGGGATACCGAGGTGTTCCCAGGCCACCTGTGAGACATAGTCCCTCCAACCTGTCCTAGGTCTGCCCCGAGGTCTCCTTCTGGCTGGACATGCCTGAAACACCTCACCAGGGAAGCGTCCAGGAGGCATCCGTAGTAGATACCCGAGCCATATCAGCTGGCTCCTCTCCACGTGAAGGAGCAGCGGCTCTACTCTGAGTCTCTCCCGGGTGACCGAGCTCCTCACCCTATCTCTGAGGGGGATCCCAGACATCGTGCGGAGGAAGCTCATTTCTGCCACTTGTATTCGCCACCTTGTCCTTTCGGTCATCACCCAAAGCTCGTGACCATAGGTGAGGGTAGGAACATAGACTGACCTGTAAATCGAGAGCTTCGCCTTCTGGCTCAGCTCCTTCTTCACCACAACAGACCAATGCAGTGACTGCTTCACTGCAGATCTGTCTGTCAATCTCGCATTCTATTCTTCCCTCACTCGTGAACAAGACCCCAAGATACTTGAACTCCTCCACTTGAGGCAGAACTTCACGCCCGACTAGAGGGGTGCAGTCAAACAATGGTCTCAGATTTTGAGGTTAGATTTGAGACACTACGGCACCAAATCCCAGTACCTGGGAATCGATACTCAACAGAACCATTTTCTGGTACATTTGTCTGTGTTCATGTGGTAATAAATGTTATGTTTGATAGTAAAATCTCTATTTTGCTTACCATTTTTCACTGAGCTGATTACATACTTGCCAACCCTCCCGTTTTTAACGGGAGAATCCCGATATTCAGCGCCTCTCCCGACAACCTCACGACAGAGATTTTCTCCCGACAAACTCCCTTTATTCAGCCGGAGCTGGAGGCCACGCCCCCCCAAAAAAAAGTCTGCCACAGCTGCGATTGGACCTGACCAGCCTCCGGGTACAAGTACTGGAGTACCAATTGCTTGCCAGGGAAGATCTTCCCCAGGAAGCAAGGATTGACCGGTTTTAGTTTAGTCTTTATTTGAAGGGACAATGTACAGAAACATTAAGCTCAAAGACAGATATGTTCTGTACCAGATTATAGCTAAATAGCTAATTTCCATCTGCAGTCCCTGGCTACCTAAATTAAAGGGATACAAAAATCATACAATAAAATTATGACAATAAAATCATACACAAGTATTAAGAAAAAAGTCATAAAATGCCCTTTCATGGACACATAGTTAATATACAATACAACCACACCTCATTTACATCATCACACAAAGACAATACATGCTTTTGTTCACATCTGTCATCATTTGTAAAAACAACCATGATTTTAACAGACACACCTCACAATTTACAATAAAAAATGCTCTCATGGATAAACATAATACACATTAGGTTGATGTGTCAAACATAATGCCCATCTTAGTGACCGTGTGAGCAGCTTTGATTGCTCCAAAGCCACTTTTTAACTTCAATTGTGAATGAAGAGTAATCTGTTAGACTTTTCAAGTTTGTTGTGAGGTCGTTCCATTCCTTTATGGCTTTATATGAAAAGGCTGATAGTGCAAAAGAGGTTTTACATCTGGGTACGCTACACTGCCCCCTGGTGGAGGCTCGTGTGTTTCTAGTTGTCACAGCAGATGTAAACTGGACAAAGTTTTGGGCCATACTAGGGAGAGATGGAAGATTCCACACTCTCGTGCATTTGATGAAAGCACTTTTGTGCGTGCCACACAGCAATGCATCATCAAAGAGGGTGTTCAGCATGGTTAGAAAAATAGTGACAGAGAATAGAAAGAGGATGGCCAATTCAACCCTTAACAAAGCATTGTACTTTCAAGTACAACAATGAGTAGATGAGTGTTGTGTGTGTGTGTGTATATGTGTAAATAAATGAACACTAAAATTCAAGTATTTCTTTTATTTATATATAATAAAATAAATATATATATATATATATATATATATATATATATATATATATATATATATATATATACATAGCTAGAATTCACTGAAAGTCAAGTATTTATATATATATATATATATATATATATATATATATATATATATATATATATATATATATATATATATATATATATATATATATATATATATATATGAAATACTTGAGTTGGTGAATTCGAGCTGTAAATATACTCTCCTCTTAACCACGCCCCCGTCCCTAAAATCCTACTAAATATATTTGGGATTCAAAAGGTCCCCCACTCATAAAGTGATACATTTTTATTAGTTTTTTTAAAACTTTTAACACTTAAATTACGAGATCAACTTCAGATATATCTGTCGATTTTACGTTTGAACTATTATTATTAGGGACGGCGTGGCGAAGTTGGTAGAGTGGCCGTGCCAGTAATCGGAGGGTTGCTGGTTACTGGGGTTCAATCCCCACCTTCTACCATCCTAATCACGTCCGTTGTGTCCTTGGGCAAGACACTTCACCCTTGCTCCTGATGGGTGCTGGTTAGCGCCTTGCATGGCAGCTCCCGCCATCAGTGTGTGAATGTGTGTGTGAATGGGTGAATGTGGAAATAGTGTCAAAGCGCTTTGAGTACCTTGAAGGTAGAAAAGCGCTATACAAGTATAACCCATTTATCATTTATTATCATTTATTTTGTTTGTTTTATGCTCTTTTGTCAAATAAAACTTTGATGTTTTTATATGGCAACCACACAATATATGCAATATTTTTTCCACATAAAACATTTTAAAGTAATATTTTTTTAAGTAATAATTCACTATAACATAGATTTTTAGTCTTTTTTTCTTTTTTAGCAATGGCAAAAAAAAGAAAAATAAACAAAGACAAAAGAAAAAAAACAGCCTGCATGGCAGCTTTGTGTCAACATTGCAAATTTTTCTTGTTAGATTTCACCTCATTCCACTTTTTTAAAATGTTTGCAATATTATAAATTTTGCAATTTTTGCAGAATGTGTGGCGGGCCGGTAAACAATTAGCTGCGGGCCGCAAACGGCCCCCGGGCCGCACTTTGGACACCCCTGTGTTAGAGGAATATTTTTCACCTTAGTGGAATGGAATGCGTAAGGAGTTATTCTCTGTGCACTCCATTCTGCTTGAGGAACGAAACACAATCAGTCCACCCTGTGTTTGAATCTTTGCAATCTACACACACTTTTCACGCACACGCACACACACATAGCATACTAGTTTCGATGATGAGAAGAGGTGCCAGGAACGACATAGCTCAAAAGCGACGTGTGTCAAAAACACACACACTGAGGTTAACCTCTCGGTTTATTTGGACTAAACCCCAAGCAACTCTGCTTGGGCGGGGTAGAAAATAATAGAATATAGTTTTAATTACAGATGTCCGATAATGGCTTTTTTGCCGATATCCGATATTCCGATATTGCCCAACTCTTAAATACTGATTCCGATATCAACCGGTACCGATATATACAGTCGTGGAATCAACACATTATTAGGCCTAATTTTGTTGTGATGCCCCGCTGGATGCATTCAACAATGTAACAAGGTTTTCTAAAATCAACTCAAGTTATGGAAAAAAATGCCAATATGGCACTGCCATATTTATTATTGAAGTCACAAAGTGAATTTTTTTTTTTTAACATGCCTCAAAACAGCAGCTTGGAATTTGGGACATGAGGAGGTTTAGGTAGGCGGGGTTGGGGGGGAAGAGTTAGTGCTGCAAGAGGTTCTGGGTATTTGTTCTGTTGTGTTTATGTTGTGTTACGGTGCGAATGTTCTCCCGAAATGTGTTTGTTATTCTTGTTTGGTGTGGGTTCACAGTGTGGCGCATATTTGTAACAGTGTTAAAGTTCTTTATACGTCCACCCTCGGTGTGACCTGTATGGCTGTTGAAGTATGTCTTGCATTCACTTTTGTGTGTGAAAAGCTGTAGATATTATGTGTCTGGGCAAAGGCAGTGCCTTTAAGGCACGCCCCCAATATTGTTGTCTGGGTGGAAATCTGGAGAAATTCGGGAGAATGGTTGCCCCGGGAGATTTTCGGGGGAGGGGCACTGAAATTCGGGAGTCTCCCGGGAAAATCGGGAGGGTTGGCAAGTATGACTGGGAGACGCAACTGCTCTGTACTTCTCCCTGCGTCCGTGTACCACTCCGTACAGCGGCGTTTTAAAAAGTCATACATTTTACTTTTTGAAACCGATACCGTTAATTTCCGATATTACATTTTAAAGCATTTATCGGCCGATGATATCGGCAGTCCGATATTATCGGACATCTCTAGTTTTAATGTCAGTTTTTAGACTGAAAAACAGAAATGTGTTTTGGGATCATCTCTAGTAAAAACTCACCTTGCATTTTTCGCCCCTAATTGAAAGGTACGCATACTTTTCTTTGCCACCACTGTTATATTACCATTCTTGCAGTCAGGTAACTTGATTTTTAAAAAGACATAACCACATTTATATATATCAAAAAGTCGACGATGCATCACAAATTTGAGCAATTTGGGCCCATTTCCTGAATGCTACCTTTTACCTTTGTGAGCCAGAAACTTATTTAAAGAAAGCCTCCATCTTGACCCATTTTACCTCCTGCTTTTGCTCCTAATAAGGCACCGAGCTGGAATTTTCCCTTGAGTTCCGCAGAGAAGAATCCACGGCAGTCACATGAGTCAGAATTAAGGCACAGGAGGCACTGGGATAACTGAAGACTCATTATTTCTGAGCAAACATGAGGTGCTGGTGGATGAGCATGCTCGACTTGACGAGTGCAAAAACAAGCCACACATTGGTCGTTAAATCCACAAAATCACAACACACGCACACAGTGTGCCGTGAAAAACAACAATCCACGGTTAAATAGAACAAGACCTACTTATCCTTCATACTGGAAATGTGTCGCACAAAGATTGGCACGGATGCCCTGATCTAAAAAGCTGAAACAATGCCATTGTGATGAGTGGGCATAGGCTGTGAGCATGACGCCATGTGCACCACCGACAGAGGCAACGGATGCCATTGATGCCCCAGTGCGGATTGTTTTCTTACCTGGTGCCATCTCGATGATGCTCGTCTGGCTCTCGGACGGGGAGAGGATTTTGGGTGGCTTGTCTGTCAGAGGAGCTGGTGAGAGACAAAGAAGAGAGCGAGCGTTTAATCATTTACGAGCACAATCTTGGGAATCGAGAGGAATATCCAACACAGAGCTCAACATCTGCCTAGAAAAGTACTGTAAACTCCGGACTCTGAGGCGCTACTAATTTCCTACGCTTTGAACCTTAATTGATGGTTTACATTTTTTCCTTCGCTAAAAGCCATCATGTTTTGTGTTAAATCATGGGTGTCAAACTCAAATTTGGCCCGCCGTGTAATTTCATTTGGCCCTTGAGGCAATATCAAATTAACATTAGAGCTGGCCCGCCGGTATTATACAGCGGCGGTGCCGCTGTATAATACCGCATTCACCGCTAATACTCATACTTGCCAACCCTCCCGATTTTCAGTGCCTCTTTCGAAAGTCTCCCGGGGCAACCATTCTCCCGAATTTCTCACAATTTCCACCCGGACAACAATATTTAGGCAGTGCCTTAAATGCACTGTGTTGCGTTTGACCAGATGTTCCTCCAAGTGGGATGTAAAACGCTGGTCAGTCCCAAGTTCCTTAATGACATATCAACTGAACTCAAAAGGTACCACCAAGCACAGAATAGGTATTTTGTATTTTTATTGTCAAATATTTGAGAATAGAGACCAGCCTCGAACAACACATACGAATGCGCAGCCCAAGTTGATCTGGCCTTCCACAGGCAAAAAAAAAAACTCTTTTCACACAAAGAAAGCCCCCATCCCCCCTCAACACTGATAAGAAGAGAGACTTGGGGGTTGTGTTCACATTCCTGATGGTTTACGACCCTGTCTAACCAGGCAATCTGAAGACAAAGAGAAACTAGTATACAGAGTAAAATTAAGGAAAAAAATATGAGCTGATTCAAACATGATTATGAATAAAGAAATAGCTCTTAAACATATGCATTATCTACAACTGCCTTTATCGTCCTCTACAATCTGTCGTCACGTCTGCTTTTCCTCCATACAAACAGCGTGGCGGCCCCTGTCACACGATACATGCGGCTTCTACATACACATAAGTGAATGCAACGCATACTTGATCAACAGCCATACATGTCACACTGAGGGTGGACGTATAAACAACTTCAACACTGTTACAAATATGCGCCACACTGTGAACCCACACCAAACAAGAATGACAAACATATTTCGGGAGAACATCCGCACCGTAACACAACATAAACACAACAGAAGAAATACCCAGAACCCCTTGTAGCACTAACTCTTCCGGGACGCTACAATATACACCCCCCGCTACCACCAAACCCCGCCCACCTGAGCCCCGACATTAACGAACTAGCATCCCAGAGAAGATGGCAGGTATCTGGCTTGGGCACATCAGATTAGATCAGTGTGTGTCAAACTGAGCAGTAAAAAGGCCTGAATGGTTGATTTATTCATTGTTATTTTATTTTCAAATTTATTAGCCTGTGGAAAAAGTTAATGTTGATATTTACCTTAGAAGGCTGCAAATAAAAAAGAGGCATTCAATTTTTTATTTACATTTTATTTAATATACCATTGATGTTTTTTCGTTTGTTTTTTGAAAGCTGATTTTGCACTATTAAGTTATATAAGCGTTGCTTGTTCCATATTCAGTGTTAAAGCAAATCAGTGTAGCAAACTGAGCAATAATTAACATTTTATTCATGCACTTTCTCTTGCTACTTCAATGCTTGAATGTTTGATTTATTCATTATTGTTATTTTATTTTCAAATTTATTATTAGCCTGTGGAAAAAGTTTATTTTGATATTTACCTCAGAAGGCTGCAAATAGAAAAGAGGCATTACATTTTTATTTAAATTGTATTTTATATGCCATTGATATTTTTGAATTATTATTATTATTATTTGAAACTGGATTTTGCATGTCACTATAAAGTTATATAAGCCTTGCTTGTTCAATATTTAATGCAAAACTTGTTTGGGTCCCTATTAAAAGGTTCATTTGTTCAATCTTGGCCCGCGGCTTTGTTCAGTTTTACATTTTGGCCCACTCTGTATTTGAGTTTGACACCCCTGTGTTAAATAGTTTTCAATAAACCCAAGCAGAGACACTGAAATGGTGTGTTATTATTTGTGCTACGGCGCCATCTTTTGGACGAGTTCACTCACTGCAGGTGTTGCGGTTTGAACGTGTACTTCCTGTGTTAATGCTATGAACTGGAAGTAAAACCGTCAATGGCATTTCTGCTCGAAAGTATTCTTCAATTCATCAGTCTAAGCAACGTTTGTAAGTTTCACAATGTAACTAAAACTGTTTATAGATACCAAACCGACCCATGTGTGATGTATGTGGGGGTGTTTTCATGCATGTTTATACGTGCTATCATAATGTAATGAAGCTAGCGTCGTTAGCATTAGCTAATATGCTAACAAGTTTATAAGTGTATGTGTTAATCATATTAACTTACAAAAGCATTATTTTTTTGTTTCGTTTCAGTTTTATAATTTCCTCAGTAAATTCACCAAGACGTCACTGTGGAGTTTTTGAGTCTGTTTAGCTGATTGGAGAGCTAGCTTCCACAGCTATGATGACTTCTGTTTTGTTTGCCGTTTTACTGCCGCGTCACAGACACCATTGGGAAGCAATTAAGGTTTTTTATTTACAAAATAATTATGTGCAAATAACTCATTTCACAACGTATATACACTATATTTCCAAAAGTATTTGGCCACCCATCCAAATGATCAGAATTATGGTGTGGGGTTGTTTTTCAGGACCTGGGTTTGGCCCCTTAGTTCCAGTGAAAGGAACTTTGAATGCTCCAGGATACCAAAACATGTTGGACAATTCCATGCTCCCAACCTTGTGGGAACAGTTTGGAGCGGGCCCCTTCTTCTTCCAAAATGACAAGGTCCATAAAGACATGGATGGCAGAGTCTGGTGTGGATGAACTTGACTGGCCTGCACAGAGTCCTGACCTCACCCCGATAGAACACCTTTGGGATGAATTAGAACGGAGACTGAGAGCCAGGCCTTCTCGACCAACATCAGTGTGTGACCTCACCAATGCACTTTTGGAAGAATGGTGGAAAATTCCTATAAACACACTCCGCAACCTTGTGGACAGCCTTCCCAGAAGAGTTGAAGCTGTAATAGCTGCAAAAGGTGGACAGACATCATATTGAACCCTATGGGTTAGGAATGGGATGGCACTTCAAGTTCATATGTGAGTCAAGGCAGGTGGCCAAATACTTTTGGCAATATAGTGTATCTGCGGCTTATAGTCCGGTGCGGCTAAGACACGGAAAAATATATTTTTTAGTGGTTGCGGCTTATATACCCAAAATGAAGAAGACTGTAGTTATAGAACCTTTGTCATTTTTGTACAATAGTGATGACCGTAACTATGGTTGCCAGTCCGGGGTTCTTGTAGAGATAACTGCAGTTATAACATTGTTTTACTGTGTGTGAACCCATTAATAACAAGACCAAAACACATGCAAAATAAATAAAAGGGGGAACATCAAATCATGCACTTGCTTGTGCTTAGCGTGCTTCAGTGCAGCGTAAAGAAATCTCATTACCTTAATTACCCTTTTCCCCCACACAAAGTCCGCTGAGATTATTTTGTTTCATTGGGACATGAAGCGTAAGAGCGCTTACAGAAGACATTTCAAACAGGAATGCGGAAGGTGTCGGCGTCTATGTACAGTAGTCAGTGGTCACGACATGCAATTTGCACAATACGGATAGATATGAAAGAAGCATGAAATATATTCACATCATGAGTTAGGATTAGAGATGTCCGATAATATCGGTCTGCCGATATTAGTGGCCGATAAATGCGTTAAAATGTAATATCGGAAATTATCGGTATCGTTTTTTTTTTTATCAGTATCGTTTTTAAAAAAAAATTATTTTTTTAATTAAATCCACATAAAAAAAACAAGATACACTTACAATTAGTGCACCAACTCAAAAAACCTCCCTCCCCCATTTACACTCATTCACACAAAAGGGTTGTTTCTTTCTGTTATTAATATTCTGGTTCCTACATTATATATCAATATATATCAATACAGTCTGCAAGGGATACAGTCCGTAAGCACACATGATTGTGCGTGCTGCTGGTCCACTAATAATACTAACCTTTAACAGTTAATTTTACAAATTTTCATTAATTACTAGTTTCTATGTAACTGTTTTTATATTGTTTTACTTTCTTTTTTATTCAAGAAAATGTTTTTAATTTATTTATCTTATTTTATTTGATTCATTTTTTTAAAAAGTGCCTTATCTTCACCATACCTGGTTGTCCAAATTAGGCATAATAATGTGTTAATTCCACGACTGTATATATCGGTTGATATCGATATCGGTTGATATCGGTATCGGTAATTAAAGAGTTGGACAATATCGGCATATCGGGTATCGGCAAAAAGCCATTATCGGACATCCCTAGTTAGGATGATTTAATTCAACTCAGCCATGTTCCAGTGCTTATTGATTATATAATAGTATATAAGTATGAACATAAACAAAAAGGCAGGCTGTAGAAAAAGCACGGTTGTTGCCTCGTGTAAACATTCCAAAAAAAATGTACGCGACGACGTATCCAGCAAGAAATAACTTCCGATGATGCAACAGGAAGCATTGAACAAAAGTTAGAGGCCGATTCAGAATAGTAATGACAACGTGGTAGCGGTTAGCAAACGCTGATTACCAATTCCACACATTTGCACCACCACGGCAAAGCAAAGCTGCGGGCACTGGTCAATAACAGGAAATGGAAAATACAAAATAAGAGTCTGAGTCCTGTTATTTATATTTCTGTTAGTACAATATACCATAGTAATAGTCATATTTCAAACATTGTTGCATATTATCAATAATCATGATTAACAGGTGCACAAAAAATCTATTTACATCCTACACACACACACACACACACACACACACACACACACACACACACACACACACACACACACACACACACACACACACACACACACACACACACACACACACACACACACACACACACACACACACACACACACACACACACACACACACACACACATACATACATACATACATACATACATACATACATACATACATACATGCATGCATGCATGCATGCATGCATACATACATACATACATATATATATATATATATATATATATATATATATATATATATATATATATACATATATATATATATACAGTGCATACATACATACATTTATTTATTTATATATATATATATATATATATATATATATATATATATATATATATATATATATATATATATATATATATATATATATATATATATATATATATATATATATATATATATATATATATATATATATATATACACACTACCATTCAAAAGTTTGGGGTCACCCAAACAATTTTGTGGAATAGCCTTCATTTCTAAGAACAAGAATAGACTGTCGAGTTTCAGATGAAAGTTCTCTTTTTCTGGCCATTTTGAGCGTTTAATTGACCCCACAAATGTGATGCTCCAGAAACTCAATCTGCTCAAAGGAAGGTCAGTTTTGTAGCTTCTGTGACGAGCTAAACTGTTTTCAGATGTGTGAACATGATTGCACAAGGGTTTTCTAATCATCAATTAGCCTTCTGAGCCAATGAGCAAACACATTGTACCATTAGAACACTGGAGTGATAGTTGCTGGAAATGGGCCTCTATACACCTATGTAGATATTGCACCAAAAACCAGACATTTGCAGCTAGAATAGTCATTTACCACATTAGCAATGTATAGAGTGTATTTCTTTAAAGTTAAGACTAGTTTAAAGTTATCTTCATTGAAAAGTACAGTGCTTTTCCTTCAAAAATAAGGACAATTCAATGTGACCCCAAACTTTTGAACGGTAGTGTAAATATATATATATATATATATATATATATATATATATATATATATATATATATATATATATATATATATATATATATATATATTTTTTTTTTTTTTCTAATGAAAATCTATTTTTCAAAATATGTTTTTTTAGGCCATCTTAATGCAACCAGAAGGATATTTTCTAACCGGTAACTTGTTTTGAAAAAAGTTCATTATAATTACTATACCAAATAATTAGGGGTGTAACGGTACACAACAATTTCGGTTCGGTACGTACCTCGGTTTAGAGGTCACGGTTTGGTTCATTTTCGGTACAGTAAGAAAACAACTAAATATACATTTTTTGGTTATTTATTTACCAAATGTGTAAACAATGGCATAACATACATATACACACAGGGTCCATTGCCAGGGTTAATGTGGTCAACTTATATGCTAGCATGTGTACTCATTCGGTACACCTTCGAAACGAACCGAAACCCCCGTACCGAAACGGTTCAATACAAATACACGTACCGTTACACCCCTACAAATAACAAATTGCGAGAATCAGTTAAATTCAGAATGGATTCTAAAATCGAATAGTCACCCCTGGTTCCTCTACGTTTCACACCCCTAATGGTGAATACATTTGTCAGTAGGATGCTAACACGCTGGAATTAACACGGAGAAAAAACACATTCAGTGAAACTTTCTGTTCCTTCGCTGTAATATTTAAATGCTGTTGTGATTATGAGTGGGAGTGGGCTGACTTGACCTGCAGCTTTGTAACATACTCAGAACCGCGCGCGCACACGCACGCACGCACGCACGCACGCACGCACGCACGCACGCACGCACGCACGCACGCACGCACGCACGCACACACACACACACACACACACACACACACACACACAGTTCAGCCTGATGTTACTATTAGCTGGGGAGAGCCTCTTAAAGCACACACACACACACACACACACACACACACACACACACACACACACACACACACACACACACACACACACACACACACACACACACACACACACACACACACACACAGTTCAGCCTGATGTTACTATTAGCTGGGGAGAGCCTCTTAAAGCATGCCTGTGATCACATGATGATAGATCGGCAGAGGAGCGGTTGGGACAACGAGGGGTTTGTCTTTTGCTCGCGGTGCGTCGCTCCGTCCGTCTTTCCTGTGGCTCCCTGGGGTGACGGCGAAGGAAGATGGAAACGGAGAGAAGAGGAGGGGGATGGGTAGTTGCGGTGCGCTGTTCACACTTCATTAAAGACCACTTCTGCAGATGAATAGCAGGAGCGCGCGAGCGTGTGGGAGAGTTCCGACGGAGAAAAAGAAATGAAAGCGAGATTTCGGTGCAAACCTTGTTAGTGCAAGTGTATGGTCGCCATCTTGCACGCCAGCAAATTACAGCCCTGCAATTATTCTCTTTATTCTGCAGGTGGACTGATAGGGAATTCTGTTTGATATTGCATATTTAATAACGCCTCCTCAACAGGATAATATTGTGATAAGTTTGTTACGCACGTTTAAAGTGAGTCAGGCTGCTTGTCTTTCCATTCATTCGGCACGAGGCTTTTCATGACGTTTCTACACCGAGTAGGTCCGAGCGACGTTGTTGCAGCTGCCTGTTATGAGTTCGAGTTGCAAGAGAAAAAGCCTGCTGCTTGTTGTTAGAAAAAGGAGTTCAGCACACGCACAGCACTGAAAGGGTACAATGGGCCCCATTCAGCAACCGTTCTTAAGAAGAAATGTTGTTCTTAGGCCCACTTACAAAGTTTTTAAGGAGATTTGTGTATTCACCGATGTTTTCTTAGCTGGGATTTGTTCGTAGGTAAGAACAAGATCTACAAGTGCTCCAGAGCACTCTTGGGGTGGCCTATTTGTTCTTAAGTGTGACAAGTCCCCTTACTTCTATTGTCTAATGTTACATTAATATCATAGATGGATAAATAGATAGAGATAAGACAGACAGACAAACATATAGCAAAATTAGCAATAAATAGACATTTCAAAATACTGTGGGCACGCACGCACGCACGCACGCACGCACGCACGCACGCACGCACGCACGCACGCACGCACGCACGCACGCACGCACGCACGCACGCACGCACGCACGCACGCACGCACGCACGCACGCACGCACGCACGCACGCACGCACGCACGCACGCACGCACGCACGCACGCACGCACGCACGCACGCACGCACGCACGCACGCACGCACACACACACACACACACACACACACACACACACACACACACACACACACACACACACACACACACACACACACACACACACACACACACACACACACACACACACACAATGCTTTTGCCGCCGGAATTGTGCCCTTATATGGGGAATTAAGGGCATTTACCTATGCAAATTACGGAATTGATTGATTGATTGATTGAAGCTTTTATTAGTAGACTGCACAGTAGAGTACATATTCCGTACAATTGACCACTAAATGGTAACACCCGAATACGTTTTTCAACTTGTTTAAGTCGGGGTTGACGTTAATCAATTCGTGGTAAATTAAGGGTGTTTACATATGCATATTGGGGATATAAGGGCGTGTTTGTATGCAAATGATGATAGACAAGCACGCGCTAACCATTTGGCATTCAGCAACTTAAGAACAGCAGCTGGGATCAATTTGGCCGTTTAAGAACACGTCATGAATTTGAATGGACTCCTCTTAGGAAATCACTTGGGAAGAAAGATAAGAGGAAAAGTTAGGAACTTATTGCTGAATGAGGTCCCATGTTTACAACAAAAAAACAAGAAGGTATTTAACACAAAATGATAGATAGAACGTGACGCCATGCATCCCAACAAACATCACGCAAAATCAAAACGAACAAATGCCAGCGAGATACTGTGGAACATCGATTTATAAACCTTTAAAATTTTTGAATGTTCAATTGCTGAAAACATGCAAAAATTTGCAATAAAACATTTGCAATAAAAAAATTGCAATAAAAAAGCACAATTTAAAGATGTTTTAGTGTTTCTGCTTTAGTGGATTCTGCCTTAGATTTTATAGCCAATTTCTGTCTCTTCCACTCCCTCTCCACTTCTAACTGCTCCAAATGCAAAAATCATAAAGAGTACAATCAATGTTTATTCTATTAGCTAACATCCTTTATCTGAATAGCCATTTGTGATTTATAGCATGAAATAACAAATATATTGCAGTCATGTTGTTTATGTTTCAAAATGTTTCAACTATTCAATGTCAAAATATATACAGTAGAAATAATACTACCCTCTTGTTCTAAAACCAATGAAAATGAATACAAAAAAATACAAATGTGCTGACTTGCTTCACGACAAGAGTCACTCCCCCATTTGTTAAAAAGACTGAAGTCGATGTGAACGCTTCCGTGTCGCCAGAAAACTAAAAGAAGAACGCCTACGTGCAATCACTGCTATCATGGTCGAAGCTCCAAAACAACCAAAGAAACGAAAAGTTTTGTCTGAAAATACGAAAAAAGAAAAAGGGAGGCTACCCGTATGAAGGACAATCAAAGATTAACATTGCCCCGGCTTTCACGCGCTGGCGTGAGGTTTTTGGTTGATGCTACCTTGACTCTGTTCCTGCTAAACTAGTACCGTATTTTTCGGAGTATAAGTCGCACCCGAGTATAAGTCGCACCGGCCGAAAATGCATATTAAAGAAGGAAAAAAAAACATATATAAGTCGCACTGGAGTATAAATCGCATTTTTTGGGGAAATGTATTTAATAAAACCCAACACCAAGAATAGACATTTGAAAGGCAATTTAAAATGAATAAAGAATAGTGAACAACAGGCTGTTAAGAGTCATTTAAATAACTATAACATATAGAACATGCTATACGTTTACCAAACAATCTGTCACTCCTAATCGCTAAATCCCATGACATCTTATACGTCTAGTCTCTTACGTGAATGAGCATAATAATATTGTTTGATATTTTACAGTAATGTGTTAATAATTTCACACATAAGTCGCTCCTGAGTATAAGTCGCACCCCCGGCCAAACTATGAAAAAAACTGTGACTTATAGTCCGAAAAATACGGTAAGTGACTTTCGATGCTCAAATCAAAATGATAATGCTAATGTTGGCTATCGGAAATAAATAGCCACCAGTTTGATAGTTCGCAGTTCCACACTAATTCCTTCGGTCTTTCTTTGCTTCGGACCATCATCCGCCCCGATACATCCTTGGTAGGAGCATCATGTTTGTAGCGCAATCGAAGATAATTTCTTGATCGTGTCTACTATTTAACATCAGCATAGCCATTTGTGCCAATATTAGAGAGAACACCATGTCAGTTTGACGCTATATTTGCTAGCCATCATGGGAAATGTGGTCTTCTTCTGGTAAAACATTACCACTTTGGTCCACTGGCGTCACCCAAATCAACCAAATTTGAAAAATCTCAAGTGGGGCTTTAACCCACCTACATCACAGTATGCAGAATATCGCCCCTTTGAAGCATTTTTATTTTTAAATGGTTATCCAAGTTATTTTTCTTTTATTACTATTGTGTAATAATATTTTTTTTTGCTGTGGCTGTTACATATACTGTATTATTGTACATGGTAATTGGGATTTGTTATATATTGTATATATTATATAAAAATATAATATAATATAATAATATAATATATCAGTATATATTATATACTGTATATATAATATGTAAATATTACATACACTATATTGCCAAAAGTATTTGGCCACCCATCCAAATGAAGAGAATCAGGTGTCCTAATCACTTGGCCCGGTGTATAAAATCAAGCACTTAGGCATGGAGACTGTTTCTACAAACATTTGAGCCGCTCTCAGTGATTTCCAGCGTGGAACTATAATAGGACGCCACCTGTGCAACAAATCCAGTCGTGGAATTTCCTCGCTCCTAAATGTTCCAAAGTCCACTTTATTATAAGAAAAATTAAGAGTTTGGGAACAACAGCAACTCAGCCATCAAGTGGTAGGTCACGTAAACTGACAGAAAGGGGTCAGCGGATGCTGAAGCGCATAATGCAAAGACTTTCTGCACAGTCAGTTGCTACAGAGCTCCAAACTTCATGTGACCTTCCAATTAGCCCACGTACAGTACGCAGAGAGCTTCATGGAATGGGTTTCCATGGCCGTGCAGCTGCATCTAAGCCATACATCATCAAGTCTAATGCAAAGCGTGGGATGCAGTGGTGTAAAGGACAGCGCCACTGGACTCTAGAGCGGTGGAGACGCCTTCTCTGGAGTGATGAATCACGCTTTTCCATCTGGCAATCTGATGGACCAGTCTGGGTTTGGAGGTTGCCAGGAGAACGCTACATTTCGGACTGCATTGTGCCAAGTGTGAAATTTAGTGGAGGAGGAATTATGGTGTGGGGTTGTTTTTTTAGGAGTTGGGCTTGGCCCCTTAGTTCCAGCGAAAGGAACTTTGAACGCTCCAGGATACCAAAACATTTTGGACAATTCCATGGGATGGCACTTCAAGTTCATATGAGAGTAAAGGCATGTGGCCAAATACTTTTGGCAATATAGTGTATATTTTATATTGCTACTATGGTACATATTTAGTCTACTTAATACCTGCATTATTTCCATCCTATGAAACTGAGCTACTGTGTGGAACAATTTCCCTTGTGGATCAATAAAGTTTGTCTTAGTCTAAGTCAGGGGTGGGCAATTAATTTTTACCGGGGGCCGCATGAGCAACCCGAGCACTGCTTGAGGGCCACATCGACAATATTTCAATTAAATTTTGCTCAATATTATTTTTGATATATACCGTAAGATAAATAATAATAATAATTAATAATAATAGTAATACTTCAACATAGTGTGTGTAACAGCATTCCATGACTAATATGTATAAATTAACATTAATAATAAATGACAGTAAAATAAGCACACGTATGACTGAGGAGTCATAGTGTAACTTTGTGTGGTGTTTGAGTTGTCCGACTTTTTGTGTGGCCTTAAACGCACCAGTGGTTTAGTGCTATGCGTGTTGGTGACAGATGACAAGTTGGTTTTGGCCTGGTTTGTACGGCAGAAAATGACTAGTTTTTCGAGATAGAATTGTTTTACTCATGTTTTTGGTGTGGTTATGTCCGAATACAAACAGTTTTGTTCAATAAAGTGATCGATATAATTCCTGTCCTCGAAGCATCTCGATAGACGTTACAATAATTGAACGGTGTTGTAAACGGTGTTGACGAACACCATTAGGGCCGCTTGTTGTCACTGTCACTCAAAGTTGCATTGCAAAATTCCATAGAATAAATATGTTTATTTTGTTTATAATTCAGATGGGATTTGATTTGGTGCGCGGCATATATACTTGCTGCGCGCAGCGGACGCTTGAGCAGTGCGCAATTGCGCAGGCACGCACCTTAGGTGAGGGGACGTTGCTTTGCAGTTCATGTCTTGTTGAAAACACGGCATTCCTCATCAACTTTTCTCTTTTTGGCGTCTCGGGTGTAAACCGTGCATCACTTGTCGCTGCATGTGCACCTTCACTCGCAGGTTACACACGGACACACGCCCATAAATAATACTTTTCAAAATAAAAGCAGCACAGTTGTATTGCGCGCAGGACATAGATGTTTTTTCAACTTTATTTTGTAATTGCAGTTGTTCACATTCACTCACAATCACGCATACGTCCACACGGAAGTAATACAAATAACGATTTTCAAAACAAAAGCAGCACCGTTGTATTGCACACTCGACATAGATACTTTTTAAAATTGATTTTGTAATTTATAATTGGCCTCACGCGGGCTGGACAGGGACGCACAAAGGGCCGGATGCGGCCCGCGGGCCGCAGAATGCCCAGGTCTGGTCTAAGTGATATGATAATTCCTCTGCCCAATAATTATTGGTCTCATATGTATCATGCAACCCTAGAATAATTACTGGCGATTTGACCCTCACTGATGCAGTGAACAGATTCCAAACATGTCCAAAGACATGTTGTTGTAGTTGAAAAGTCATTAGGTCAGATTATTAGGACATTGCTAAACTACTAAAATCGGGTTAATGGGTTATTCCAAATTGGACAGTGTGCAACCTTTTGTTCAATGGTCTGAATCTCATTATTAATACAAGATCTTTGCAAAACGTTAATGCAACTCTGCACTGAAATAGACAGAGTGGGTGACTCTTTGTTGACCGGGGCGGTGTGGATATGGTGTTGTTGACTAGGGAGGTCGGCGCTCATCGCTCAGCTGATCCTTCATACTTTACTTAGTGATATTCACGCCACGATAAGGAGGGTAGGCGGCGGGAGGAAGGCCGATGTGTTTCAAGGCGACGGGCCTAAAATACCACGTAGGGGAGGAGTTGAGGATGAGTCAGAGAAGAAGTGTGGCGGTGGTGGAGGAGGAAAAAGCTTTTACGGTTTATCAAACAATCTTGAGCGGCGATGGCTGTGGTGAGAAGCAAAAGGGGAGAATTTAGTTGGATCTCAGGCACCGGAAGAAGTGCGCTGACACACGCATCTTCACACTAAACCAAGTTTACGCATCATGCTCGCGGTGATAAATCGATTTGATCTCGCAGGAACAAATCTCCACCGTGACGGGATTTCCTGTTTCATATTGTCGTATTATGACTGGTATAACTTTTCGGACATCCACTGATGACCAAGTGGATCAGTTTGTCATCTCTCGTTCATGATAGTGAGGCAATAAACACAGTGTATTGATCAGTAAGCTTTCTTTCATGTATGTCCATGCATAGGCGCCAACCTACATTTCTGCCAGTAGGTGCTAAGTGTGTGTGTATTAGTGTTGTCCCGATACCATAATTTTGGTACCGGTACCAAAAGTATTTCGGTACCTTTCTAAATAAAGAGGACCACAAAAAATACTTAAAGGGGACCTCAATAAATGGCATTATTTGCTTTTTTTTTTTTTTTTAACCAAAATCTTAGGGTACATTAAACACATGTTTCTTATTGCAAGTTTGTCCTTAAATAAAATAGTGAACATACAAGACAACTTGTCTTTTATTAGTAAGTAAACAAACAAAGGCTCCTAATTAGTCTGCTGACATATGCAGTAACATATTGTGTCATTTATCATTCTATTATTTTGTCAAAATTATTAAGGACAAGTGGTAGAAAATGAATTATTAATCTACTTGTTCATTTACTGTTAATATCTGCTTACTTTCAATCAATCAATCAATCAATGTTTATTTATATAGCCCTAAATCACAATTCTTTTTTAACATGTTCTATCTACACTTCCGTTAAAATGTAATAATCACTTATTCTTCTGTTGTTTGATACTTTACATTAGTTTTGGATGATACCACACATTTGGGTATCAATCCGATGCCAAGTCGTTACAGGATCATACATTGGTCATATTCAAAGTCCTCATGTGTCCAGGGAAATATTTCCTGAGTTTATAAACATAATATACATTTTTTAAAAACGAAAGAAGATGTGATGCCAATAAAATATATAAATTAAAAAAAATGAAAGAAGATTTTGTGATGTTAAAAAATATCGATGTAATCATAGTATCGACTAAATACGCTATTGTACGTAGTATCATTACAGTGGATGTTAGGTGTAGATCCACCGATGGCGTTTGTTTATATTGTAGCGTCCCGGAAGAGTTGGTGCTGCAGGGAATTCTGGGAATTTGTTCTGTAGTGTTTATGCTGTGTTGCGGTGAAAATATTCTGCTAAAATGTGTTTGTCGTTGTTGTTTAGTGTGGTTTCACTATATGGCACATCTTTATGACAGTGTTGGCATTGTTCATACTGCCAAGTAAGTATGCCCTTAATTGTTCATTATTTTCTGGTGCGCTGTAGTCCGTAAAATACGACAAATCATGCACATAAGTAATTTACTGTGATTGATCGTGATTAATCAAAATGCGAACGTCTGATTGATTTCATTTAGAATATGCAATCATTAAACGGCACTGATATTTCCAAAAACAGAAAATGACGCAGTCTAAAGAAAATCAGCTTTCTGCAGCTTGCCTTTAAACGGACATCAATCAAATCCAAACTATCTTTCACGTCTGTGTGATCATGTTTTGTTTTAGTTACGTTCGGTTTTGTTTTTGGACTCTTTGTGAACTCTTGTTTGTTTTGTCACCATAGCGACCATTACTTTCACGTTTTGCACTCGCGCACCTGTTGTCAATCATGTCTATATTATTTAAGCCCATTGTTGCCAGGAGTTCAGGCTGGCGACATTCTGTCAATACGAGGACTGTGGTTTGTTAGTTTTCCCGAGATGCAAGTAAAGTTGGAGCGGACATGGCGTGAAGGTAAGGACATGATTTAATAATAACTATAAATAGGTACAAACAAAAAGCGCGCACAAGGCGGAAGTACAAACTCGGCTTATGAAACAAAAACTAGCACAAAGGCAAAACGATGGACATGAACAAATAACACTTACTGTGACCCGAACGAACAGCATGAAACTATGGCTGCATGACAATGGCATGAGCAGAGTGAACAGAAGTAATGTCGCCAGGCTGACTTCCTGGCAACTATCGGTTTAAATAATAGACATGACTGACAACAGGTGCGCGAGTGCAAAACAGGTGACACTAATGGGTTGCTATGGTGACAAAACAAACAAGAGTGCACAAAGAGTCCAAAAACCAAACCGAACATAACCAAAACAAAACATGATCACACAGACATGACACTATCCAAAGTGGTGCATTTTTAAAAATAATCTACACGGACATTGGCACCGATCTCCATTTCTCCCAGTGGGTGGTCGGTGTGTGTGTATTAAAAATAAATAAACGTTCAGCGAAGTTAATATCCCATATGATTTGTGGCTTTATTATTTTGTAAAACGGACCAAACTCGCCACAAAATTAACTACATCAAGATTGATTTTTCAAAAATGATTTTAAAGATTGAAAGTTGCCATCAATCCCACGTGGGTGCTCGGCATTGCCTGTGGGTGCTCAGGCCCGGAAGCACCCACGGGATCGGCGCCTATGTACACGGATATAAATAGCAGGATGAGAAAATCCAGCGAAGGGTAAAATGCGGCTCATTTGGGAAGGTGAGGCACTTTCCCAGCGCGGAAGCGTTCAGCAGCATCGCATCAAGTGATTTATTTTTTGTGTTCGCCTCCCGGCTTGTCATCAACCCCAATTCAGAGGCCTTAAAATCCATTAGACCCAGTTTTGCCGGCAGAATGCAGGTGGAATTGAAAAACGACGAGCAGCGTGAAAGACTGGAATGTTTTAAGATACTGTGAAGGGAAGCAGCGATTAGACAGATGTGCGAGCGAGTGTAATTTGTCACCTTTGTGTTAATTACCTTGTTTTTGCCACAATGAAGACTGTAAAGACACCGGCAGCACGGGAACAGCTTGGACAGGTGCTGTATTAAGCCAATCATTGTTCTAGCTGTCAAAAAAATTAAATATTCACTCCTGGTAGCAAATGCATTCTCTCATTCCGCCTACTCGCTGCATGGTAAATCATTTCCCTGCTCAGACTGTGAAAACTTGTCTTTTAAGTCCAACATTTCCATATTTTCCACAAGCAAAGCCACGCGCGATACAATCTTTTAATTAAGATTTTACAAGTTGCTTCCTCCAGCTCGAAAGATGATCTCGTTTAGTGTTGGCTTCCCAAGGACAACTTCTATCTGTCTTTTGGCTTGGTAGATCACACATCTTGCAGAGAATACTTCCTATTTAGCCCGCGCTGCGGGGTGTGAACATTACACGGCGCCGTTCTGAAGTCGTCCAACGCACTTTAGTCGGAGTAAAGTTAACTTGTTTTCAAACTCGTGTGGTACAGGCTGGACGAGTGTTGCTAAAAAAGTGCACCTCCGACAGGAAGAAGAAGGTTCTGACCTGTCATCACAGCCATTGTTTTTTTTGTTGGTAGCTGTTTGTGTCGTCTACCATGAATTGATTGACGTGGACCCCGACTTAAACAAGTTGAAAAACTTATTCGGGTGTTACCATTTAGTGGTCAATTGTACGGAATATGTACTGTACTGTGCAATCTACTAATAAAAGTTCCAATCAATCAATCAATCAATCAATTGTGCACAAAACTCTAAATTAGGGAAAATGTGAGCAATGCATGAACATATTGTAGATCAGTGTTTCTTAACCATAAAGGGCTACCCAAAAAATATCTGTTTCTCATCTGTGGTCCGTACAGGCCGCTGCGGTACTCAGTTGTAATACACCTTCCCACCACATGTGGCAGTAAAGACAACATCAAACCAACAGAAGAAATCTGGAGCTAAAGTCATAGAAGTTTCTTAAGCTGAATCTTGATTGGATACAAACTAAAACTAAAAACAACAGCACTGGAAGGAGCATCATATGGCATGAAGATAATATGAATACTTTTACATATTTAGGGAAAGTAAATACAAAAATACAATTACCGTATTTTTCGGATTATAAATCGCACCGGCCGAAAATGCATAATAAAGAAGGAAAAAAACATATATAAGTCGCACTAGAGTATAAGTCGCATTTTTGGGGAAATTTATTTGATAAAACCCAACACCAAGAATAGACACTTGCAAGGCAATTTTAAATACAAACCCCGTTTCCATATGAGTTGGGAAATTGTGTTAGATGTAAAGATAAACGGAATACAATGATTTGCAAATCCTTTTCAACCCATATTCAGTTGAATGCACTACAAAGACAAGATATTTGATGTTCAAACTCATAAACTTTTTTTTTTTTGCAAATAATAATTAACTTAGAATTTCATGGCTGCAACACGTGCCAAAGTAGTTGGGAAAGGGCATGTTCACTAGGGTTGGGTATCGAGTATCGAGTATCGATTGGAACCGGGACTAACTTTCCGATTCTCCCGGAATCGTTCAAAAGTTTAAATTTCGATTCCTATTTTCGATACCCAGTCAGCCGACCGGAAAAAAATATGTCCGCCGAACCGGAAGAAGAAGCCGCTGAACACCAACGAAGAAGCGCCCACCGCCGGAAGTGTTAGCATAGCCGAGCGAGTCAGTCAAGCTCAAGCATGGATAGCGGGCGTCGGCGGTCGAAAGTGTGGCTTTACTTTATAAAAAAAAAAAGAAATAACCGCGAAATAACAGAGCTCCATGTCCATCAAGAAACGAGTGGAGAGAGAGCTGCAGATGTACCAGGACGTTCCACCGATACTTATGTCTGACGACCTTGCTACATGGTGGTGGTCCTGTGGAACCAACAAAAGACTTATCCCTTGCTGTCAGATCTCGCTTTCTCATATTTATGCGTTCAAGCTTTTTCCACACCCAGCGAACGTGTATTTTCCACAGCAGGAGACACTATCTGTCCAGAACGCTCACACATCCTGCCTGAGAAGGCGGATATGGTCATTTTCCTAAACAAGAACTGTCTCTGATTTTATACTGTACCTGCTGCTAATCTGGACTGGGTTTTGCAAGTTGTTTCTTATTGTTTATTTGCTTTTCTGCACCAGGTTAGCCCATCAGTGGGAGCACAGTAACATTTTTAAGTACCTGCAGCATCATACACTTGTGTGTGTAAATGTGTTTTCATGAGGTTTCCTGCAGCATCATACACTTATGTGTAAATGTGTTTTCATGAGGTTTCCTGCAGCATCATACACTTATGTGTAAATGTGTTTTCATGAGGTTTCCTGCAGCATCATACACTTATGTGTAAAGGTGTTTTCATGAGGTTTTCAAAAATAAAGCTCTCTTGAGGAAAGTGTACCCCTGGGAAAATGTATTCATAATTTATAATATTTATATTCAAGTTCATAGATTTGATATTTATATTCTAGTTGAAAACAGCCCTGTGAGGAATTTATAGTAAAGTTCATAAAAAGTTAATAGAATTAAAATTGATGGAGAATGTCAGACTATTTCATTCAGAAAGACGGTAGGTTAGCTAGCTCATTTAAAATATCCTAAACTTTTTTTTGACCCTGCCTCTTAAAAGAATCGGAATCGAGAATCGCCAGGAATCGGAATCGGAATCGTTCAAATTCAAACGATACCCTACCCTAATGTTCACCACTGTGTTACATGGCCTTTCCTTTTAACAACACTCAGTAAACGTTTGGGAACTGAGGAGACATTTTTTAAGCTTCTCAGGTGGCATTATTTCCCATTCTTGCTTGATGTACAGCTTAAGTTGTTCAACAGTCCGGGGGTCTCCGTTGTGGTATTTTAGGCTTCATAATGCGCCACACATTTTCAATGGGAGACAGGTCTGGACTACAGGCAGGCCAGTCTAGTACCCGCACTCTTTTACTATGAAGCCACGTTGATGTAACACATGGCTTGGCATTGTCTTGCTGAAATAAGCAGGGGCGTCCATGGTAACGTTGCTTGGATGGCAACATATGTTGCTCCAAAACCTGTATGTACCTTTCAGCGTTAATGGCGCCTTCACAGATGTGTAAGTTACCCATGTCTTGGGCACTAATACACCCCCATACCATCACAGATGCTGGCTTTTACACTTTACGCCTATAACAATCCGGATGGTCCTTTTCCTCTTTGGTCCGGAGGACACAACGTCCACAGTTTCCAAAAAAAAATTGAAATGTGGACTCGTCAGACCACAGAACACTTTTCCACTTTGTATCAGTCCATCTTAGATGAGCTCAGGCCCAGCGAAGCCGACGGCGTTTCTGGGTGTTGTTGATAAACGGTTTTCGCCTTGCTTAGGAGAGTTTTAACTTGCACTTACAGATGTAGCGACCAACTGTAGTTACTGACAGTGGGTTTCTTAAGTGTTCCTGAGCCCATGTGGTGATATCCTTTACACAATGATGTCGCTTGTTGATGCAGTACAGCCTGAGGGATCGAAGGTCACGGGCTTAGCTGCTTACGTGCAGTGATTTCTCCAGATTCTCTGAACCCTTTGATGATATTACGGACCGTAGATGGTGAAATCCCTACATTCCTTGCAATAGCTGCTTGAGAAAGGTTTTTCTTAAACTGTTCAAAAATTTGCTCACGCATTTGTTGACAAAGTGGTGACCCTCGCCCCATCCTTGTTTGTGAATGACTGAGCATTTCATGGAATCTACTTTTATACCCAATCATGGCACCCACCTGTTCCCAATTTGCCTGTTCACCTGTGGGATGTTGATGATGAGCATTCCTCAACTTTATCAGTATTTATTGCCACCTTTCCCAACTTCTTTGTCACGTGTTGCTGGCATCAAATCCTAAAGTTAATGATTATTTGCACAAAAAAAAAAAGTTGATCAGTTTGAACATCAAATATGTTGTCTTTGTAGCATATTCAACTGAATATGGGTTGAAAATGATTTGCAAATCATTGTATTCCGTTTATATTTACATCTAACACAATTAAGAATAGTGAACAACAGGCTGAATAAGTGTATGTTATATGACGCATAAATAACCAACTGAGAACGTGCCTGGTATGTTAACGTAACATATTATGGTAAGAGTCATTCAAATAACTATAACATATAGAACATGCTATATTTCATTTACGGAAGTAGGAGCAGGTAGCATCTTTTATTTCACAATGCACTTCTGCCATGACCCGCCCCCGCCAAATTTTTATCGGTTGACGTGTGTGTGTGACGATATACGCCTAGTCTCTTACGCGAATTAGATACATAATATTATTTGATATTTTACAGGAATGTGTTAATAATTTCACACATAAATCGCTCCAGAGTATAAACTGCACCCCCGGTCAAACTATGAAAAAAACTGCGACTTATAATCCGAAAAATACGGTATCTTTAATTATGATCATGATTTCTGGTTATGTTAGGCCAGCAGAGAAGGCCTTGCTGGCCCTGACGGCACACCACTGGAAACGGAGAACTACAAATGTGAAAGCACCCTGGCACGTCGTCTGTAGGGTTAACTGGTTGGCCCCCTTTCCAACAACTCCATCCAAACACGACTCCCTCTCGCTTGCTGCATGCAGTTGCCTTTCATTCCTGCTCAGTGCCATTTCTGCACCGCTCCCCCAGCAGCTCCATCCTCCTTTTATTCTCCTCATTGCCTCCTCTTCCTTCCTCTCAAGCCTTTTTTTTGCCAGTGGCCCTGCAAACCTCCGGAGGCACACGGTGCCAACTGCTCCAGCTGTTTAAACAGGTCAGCGGTTGGTGCCGGTAGGGGAAGCTTTGCCATGGTGCACGACATAACCCTGCTGAATCCTGCAGGGACCCCCTCCCAAAACTGCACAGGTAGGGGTGAGCATCGAGCATTGAAGAGAATTGGAACTGACATTCCGATTCTCCCGGAAACGTTCAAATGTTTGAAGAAGAAGCGGTAGGTCTCCACTGCAGGAGACACTATCTGGCCAGAACACTCCCACGTGCTGCCTGGGAAGGCAGATATGATCAAATTGCTGAACAAAAACTGTTTCTGATGTCATATTGTGGTCTCTTTTGTAGTAGAAGCTCACATGTTTAAGTGCCTGCAGCATCAGACAGTCTAACACGGTGGTCCCCAACCTTTTTTGCACCACGGACCGGTTTAATGTAGGCATTATTTTCAGGGAGCGGCTTCAAACTTGTGAAAAATACAACTCACTATAACGCTGAATTAGTGGGAGCCCTGGGCTTGTTTCTTTGCAATGACATGCTGATGGAAATCAGCATTTGCCTACAATCTGTCACATTTATATTTGATATGTTCATCAATGTGCATTGTGTCATGTCACAAAGTTATAACAAATGGCAACTTCCTATGAGGAGTTTTATTGTGCATCTATAAACAAGCTCATTGGTGTGTCTAGTGCACAGGTCTCAAACTCAAGGCCCGCGGGCCAGATCTGGCCCTCCACGTCATTTTATATGGCCCGCAAAAGCCTGGAAATAATATGTGTCAATAAAATACCTTATATTTTCTTTCTTTACTTTCTTACTAAAGGTATTAGTTGTTTTTTTTCTAGCTTTACAGGGGAAAAAAATAGTGTCCAATATTGCAACAAATATTATATTATCTAACTTTGTTGGTCAAAATCCAAATAAATACTTAAATATCTGCCTAACTTATGGTTAACTGACTTTCTGCACAGTCAGTTGCTACAGAGCTCCAAACTTCATGTGACCTTCCAATTAGCCCACGTACAGTACGCAGAGAGCTTCATGGAATGGGTTTCCATGGCTGAGCAGCTTTATCTAAGCCATACATCACCAAGTCCAATGCAAAGCGTGGGATGCAGTGGTGTAAAGCATGTCGCCACTGGACTCTAGAGCAGTGGAGACGCCTTCTCTGGACTGATGAATCACACTTTTCCATCTGGCAATCTGATGGACCAGTCTGGGTTTGGAGGTTGCCAGGAGAACGCTACATTTCGGACTGCATTGTGCCGAGTGTGAAATTTGGTGGAGGAGGAATTATGGTGGGGGTTGTTTTTCAGGACTTGGGCTTGGCCCCTTAGTTCCAGTGAAAGGAACTTTGAATGCTCCAGGATATCAAAACATTTTGGACAATTCCATGGGATGGCACCTTAAGTTCATATGTGAGTAAAGGCAGGTGGCCAAATACCTTTGGCAATATAGTGTATGTATGTATAGATATGTATAGTTTTAATCAGTTCATGCTCACAGACTTAGATCAAGTCTTAGTGCTTGGTGCTAAGGTCCTAACTATTTATCCTCAACAGGAGGAGAAGTGTATGCACAGTAAGGAATGCTTTTGTTAAAGGCCTACTGAAACCCACTACTACCGACCACGCAGTCTGATAGTTTATATATCAATGATGAAATCTTAACATTGCAACACATGCCAATACGGCCTGGTTAACTTATAAAGTGCAATTTTAAATTTCCCGCAAAACTTCCGGTTGAAAACGTCTATGTATGATGACGTATGCGTGTGACGTCAATGGTTGAAACGGAAGTATTCGGACACCATTGTATCCAATACAAAAAGCTCTGTTTTCATCGCAAAATTCCACAGTATTCTGGACATCTGTGTTGGTGAATCTTTTGCAATTTGTTTAATGAACAATGAAGACTGCAAAGAAGAAAGCTGTAGGTGGGATCGGTGTATTAGCGGCTGGCTGCAGCAACACAACCAGTAAGACTTTGACTTGGATAGCAGACGCGCTATCCGACGCTAGCCGTCAACCGCATCGATGATCGGGTGAAGTCCTTCGTCGCTCTGTCGATCGCTGGAACGCAGGTGAGCACGGGTGTTGATGAGCAGATGAGGGCTGGCTGGCGTAGGTGGATAGCTAATGTTTTTAGCATAGCTCTGTGAGGTCCCGTAGCTAAGTTAGCTTCAATGGCGTCGTTAGCAACAGCATTGTTAAGCTTCGCCAGGCTGGAAAGCATTAACCGTGTACTTACAGGTCCATGGTTGAATAGTATTGTTGATTTTCTGTCTATCCTTCCAGTCGGGGGTTTATTTCTTTTGTTTCTATCTGCAGTTAAGCCCGATGCTATCACGTTAGCTCCGTAGCTAAAGTGCTTCGCCGATGTATTGTCGTGGGGATAAAAGTCACTGTGAATGTCCATTTCGCATTCTCGACTCTCATTTTCAAGAGGATATAGTATCCGAGGTGGTTTAAAATACTAATCCGTGATCCACAATACAAAAAGGAGAAAGTGTGGAATCCAATGAGCCACCTTGTACCTAAGTTACGGTCAGAGCGAAAAAAGATACGTCCTGCACTGCACTCTAGTCCTTCACTCTCACGTTCCTCATCCACGAATCTTTCATCCTCGCTCAAATTAATGGGGTAATCGTCACTTTCTCGGTCCGAATCGCTCTCGCTGCTGGTGTAAACAATGGGGAAATGTGAGGAGCCTTTCAACCTGCGACGTCACGCTACTTCCGGTAGGGGCAAGGCTTTTTTTTATCAGCGACCAAAAGTTGCGAACTTTATCGTCGTTGTTCTCTGCTAAATCCTTTCAGCAAAAATATGGCAATATCGCGAAATGATCAAGTATGACACATAGAATGGATCTGCTATCCCCGTTTAAATAAAACAATTTCATTTTTTAAGTTCTGGTGTAAAAACAAAAAGTGTCCATCAGCAAACGTTAACCATAGAACTGAATCGTTCATACACCGTGATGAATCTTATCGAATCGTTCATACACTATCGAATTGTTCTGTTTCTGAAATAGATCGTTTTTTGAATCGTATCGTGACCCATGTATCTAGATGCGTATCGAATCTTCCATCACAAAAATATCTAGCATTAAAAGATTACAGTTGGTACAAAATGCGGCTGCAAGGCTTTTGACAAAAACAAGAAAGTTTGATCATATTACGCCTATACTGGCTCACTTGCACTGGCTTCCTGTGCACTTAAGATGCGACTTTAAGGTTTTACTACTTACGTATAAAATATTACACGGTTTAGCTCCAGCCTATCTCGCCGATTGTATTGTACCATATGTCCCGACAAGAAATCTGCGTTCAAAGAACTCCGGCTTATTAGTGATTCCCAGAGCCAAAAAAAAAGTCTGCGGGCTATAGAGCGTTTTCTATTCGGGCTCCAGTACTCTGGAATGCCCTCCCGGTAACAGTTAGAGATGCTACCTCAGTAGAAGCATTTAAGTCCCATCTTAAAACTCATTTGTATAATCTAGCCTTTAAATAGACCCCCCCTTTTTTAGACCAGTTGATCTGCCGTTTCTTTTCTTCTCTCCTCTTCTCCCCTGTCCCTTGCGAGGGGGAGTTGCATAGGTCCGGTGGCCATGGATGAAGTGCTGGCTGTCCAGAGTCGGGACCCCGGGTGGACCACTAGCCTGTGCATCGGTTGGGGACATCTCTGCGCTGCTGACCCGTCTCCGCTCGGGATGGTTTCCTGTTGGCCCCGCTGTGGACTGGACTCCCGCTGATGTGTTGGATCCACTGTGGACTGGACTTTCACAATGTTATGTCAGACCCACTCGACATCCGTTGCTTTCGGTCTGGGGGGGGGGGGGGTTACCCACATATGCGGTCCTCTCCAAGGTTTCTCATAGTCATTCACCGACGTCCCACTGGGGTGAGTTTTTCCTTGCCCGTATGTGGGCTCTGTACCGAGGATGTCGTTGTGGCTTGTACAGCCCTTTGAGACACTTGTGATTTAGGGCTATATAAATAAACATTGATTGATTGATTGATTGATGAACAACAATAGTGAGGTTGTCAACACGCTGCCGCGATAAGGCTAGCGAAGTGACACAGTGTGTGTGCATCATCTGTGTAAGTTTGGGATTCTGCTCGATTCCTGTCTCAACACTCAAGTCACTGTTCAGCACGACCGCTCGTTTGGACCCGAGAACCAGTTTGACGCGGCGCCAACCAACCAGCATTTGATAATGATCACTTCTGGAGGGTAGCGACGCTGCATTAAGGCGAGGAAGCAGGGTTTAAATTGGCGGCTCTCGCTGTCAAGGAGTGCGGGAACCTTTGATTGGCCGCCTCTCACAAGGCAAGCCCTTAATTGGCCCAGTGGCGACACACTTCAAGTGCTCATGGATGAAGCCAGACAAATACTACTGTTTTGAAAACGCCATAAAACTTTCAAATACATTTGGTGATTGTGTTATGAAGTTTCCATAATAATGTCAGAATATTATAGCAAATACTCACTCTGTGTAGTTTTTTAACTGATGATTTCCATCTGTTTGATTAGGCCGTACACACTCGTGGCGGTGTCTTCGACCTGGGTTCACTTAAGTTTACCCTTTGTTTTTTAAACTTCATCAGGCGTCTGCAACTGGTATCAATGTCTTTTATTTTGGAGACAATGATGCGTGTTTGGCTATTACTAATCACTTGTACAAGACTGCAAGACTCTGTGCAACCCCAAGTGACTTCAAGCTGCCTTAAAGAACCAGTAGAGATTCCCGAGCCATTTTGTGAGTTAATGAGCAAGCCATTCACATGGTCCCTGACGTACAAGTAGCAACCACAGATCCCTTCCCCATCAACAACAATGCTAAATAGCAGACTTTGCGAGAGCCAACAATGATAATTATGATCCAGAACCCTATATTTTTGAGCCCGAACACAAGAAAGATGAACAAATGCAGCTTTATTGAAAGGCTATAACATCAGCAGCATTACTAGGTGCTAAACATATAACATAACCATAATAAGCCATAATAAAACCAACACTTACTGTAATATTTTCACTCTTGCTGGGATGCTGACCGAAGGGACGCTCAACTAATTCCGTTTAGATGAAGATACATTCGTAATCCTCACAAAGGGTTAAAAAAAAGTTGCCACAACTAGTCATTTTGTGTCTTTTTTGCCATCTCGGGGGATGTCAAGTCGACTACTCTCTCGGTCCATGGCCACATTGTCAAGGCTGGTTACACCAGGCCGTGCCTTATGTCGCGTATTGTTAGTGTTCTCCGTGTTAAATGTTTTAGTTCCTGTCCTGTGCTTTTATTTTGGTGGCTTTTCCGGTTTTGTTGGCGTTTTCCCGTGGCTGCTTCACTTCTGTCCCGGAGCATTTCCCCTCACTTGTTTTCTGTTTGCAATCAAGACTATTTAAGTTGATCCTTCGGCTACCTTTGTTGTCGGGACATTGTTATCTGTTCACTGGACTACAGAGGATCCTTTTGATGCTAAGCCCAAATACGCACTACTTTGTGGACGCCGTCTGCTCCACATTCCCCGTGAGTGTTTTGCTGGGTTTCAGTTTGTGTTTTGTTTTGGTTTTTGCTCTCGCTTTTGTTCATTTATCAATAAATATCAATTTTTTACTGCACGCTGCTACTTCGTTTGTCTGCATTCTCAAAATCACCTCCTGCGTCTGCCACGACACACTGATTTGTCTACTACTAAGTGAGAGATGCATGAATTACAATCTAGAATTTACTTTTAGCAAGTTTGAGACGAAGCAGAAGCACCCGCCAGCTCAGTGTGTCAACAATAGCAGCGTAAGCTAGCATTAGCTCACTGCTATCAATGTGTCGCTGAAATAGTCCGTCTGCGTTAGGGCTTATAATAGCAATATCACTCATATTTGGGTAATTTTCAGGTCACAACATCTAAATGGAGTATCGTTAGCGCTTTCTGGATGTTTATAGAGAGAGTATGATGGGCGCAATAGAGGACCCTCGATCTGTTGACTGAATTGTTAGCTATTTATTTACGATTGACTTACATAAAGATTGTTAATGATAAACACCACATCTCTTTCCAATTTGTGATCTGATAATATGGTCAGAATGCAGAAGTGTGACTACAGTGACGTAGAACCCACGGATATTGCGGAAGATTTTGGGAGCAAAATATTCAAAACAGCCGACTTGAGTTTTTTTGTGGGATTTTGTGATGTTTAGACGGTGTTTTCACCATTGCCAAATACAATTGGATATGGTTTAATGGATACAATGAAACACAGTTAAGAATACACCACATGTGTATACTTAATTGTCACACACCACACGTGTGTGACAATCATTGGTACTTTAACTTAACTTAAAGTCAACTTGTTTTTCCACTCTACTAGTACTTTAAATATAGTACAAAGATCAATTTCTTAGAAGAGAGGAACTAGCTTCAGATATCACTTTTTTAAAGAATAATAAATAGGGATGTCCGAAAAATGCTCTAAAATGTAATATCGGAAATTATCGGTATCGGTTTCGAAATTATCGGTATCGGTTTCAAAAAGTAAAATTCATGACTTTTTAAAACGCCGCTGTGTACACGGACGTAGGGAGAAGTACAGAGCGCCAATAAACGTTCAAGGCACTGCCTTTGCGCGCCGGCCCAGTTGCATAATATCTACGGCTTTTCACACACACAAGTGAATGCAAGGCATACTTGGTCAACAGCCATACAGGTCACACTGAGGGTAGCCGTATAAACAACTTTAACACTGTTACAAATATGCGCCACACTGTGAACCCACACCAAACAAGAATGACAAACACATTTCGGGAGAACATCCGCACCGTAACACAACATAAACACAACAGAACCCCTTGCAGCACTAACTCTTCGGGGACGCTACAATATACACCCCCGCTACCCCCTACCAATCATCCCCCACCTCAACCCCCCCCCCCCCCCCCCCCCCCGCCCACCTCAACCTCCTCATGCTCTCTCAGGGAGAGCATGTCCCAAATTCCAAGCTGCTGTTTTGAGGCATGTTAAAAAAAATTATGCACTTTGTGACTTCAATAATAAATATGGCAGTGCCATGTTGGCATTTTTTTCCATAACTTCAGTTGATTTATTTTGGAAAACCTTGTTACATTGTTTAATGCATCCAGCGGGGCATCACAACAAAATTAGGCATAATAATGTGTTAATTCCACGACTGTATATATCGTATCGGTTGATATCGGAATCGGTAATTAAGAGTTGGACAATATCGGAGTATCAGATTTCTGCAAAAAAGCCATTATCGGACATCTCTAATAATAAACATTTTAGTTTGGGAAACCATGGACTCCCTGACCGATTGGACTTATCTGCTCTTTTACTGTAAAGCGAGTGAAGGACTACTGATTTACAGAGGCTGGCTTACATTCGCAATCTACAGACTTTTGCGGGAGTGAGACCAACGCTGTAACCAATACCTGTGACCTAAACAAATGCTTGTGAAGAATTCCAAAAACTCCACCTCTGACTGTTCAATGAAAGAATGTGGGTAGAGTCTAACAATAGCTATTTGTGTTTTTTTCTATGTCATGTATTAAAAAAAAACATGGTGTTCATTTTACAGCAGTGGGGAAAAAAAAGACAGGTAAATTAACCTAGTTTGCCTTCTAAGAGAGAACAACCTTTGAAGTTTGCTTGTGGGAAGAAAACCCCTACTAAGTGTCCTCTGATAACACAAATGCACATATCAGTGCGCCGCAGAGGAGCTTGCGGAGGAGTGTAGCATGTTGACAGGAAATTACCTCACCTGCACCCGACACATTGCAGTGAAATGAGCTCGACAGTCTTTTGGGTGTACTAAGAACCCCTCCCTTCTAAACTTCAACATAAGCCAGCTGTAGTGCCACTAGAACAACTGTTCGTCACAGTCTTGCCTGCGAGCAGCGCAATCAATTTCCATCATATCAAGGGGCAGCGCCACTGACCTAAGTGCTGGTGCGCAATCTCTCTGCCTGAAGGCGGCGTGCACGCGACAAACAATGTGTGTCACTTTGTCTAAATGAAACAAAAACAAATCATGTATATGCTTCCTGCCTTGCAGCAGTACACTTAAATCATCATCAACAAATCATTTGCATTGGCAGAATTCAACCACCTCTTAAAAAAATATTGTACCCGTTCCAAGGAAACCGCATTCCCGTCCAGACCGCCAGGTCTCTCTGTGATGATAGACAGATCTCCAACTAATTAACGTCAAGAGTAATTTATGTCACGTGATTTATTTTTTGCTCGCTGAAAATTACGGCAGGCCCTCCTAGCGTGTTATCTCTCCGGTGGGATCAGTGGATTGACAAGCATCTCAAGTGTCCTTGATGGGTCTGAACGTTTAATAAGCATGTCCCCGGTTTTCAAAAACTTCCGCCATGAGACCTGTTATCAGATAATAGCTCTATCAGTCTCCAAAACATTTCCATGTACCGGTACTCACGATCCCAGGATTTCTGGACTCCTATAGAGCAGCTACACATGCAGCTTTGTAGATCTGCATCGCTTCAATGTATTTCCTGCATCCAACACCCAGGCTCTCGCCGACCCGACTCTGCTGCAGTTGGTTACACTCCCGAGTACCCCTGAAGGCCTCATCTCCTCACTTTGCCTCTTAAGTAGGGATGATACTCGAAACCGGTTTTCCCGGTTGTTCGATAAGAAAAGAACCGAGCCCTCGGACTCGAATCCCTTTTTGAGAACCGGTACCCGTTATCGAGACCACTATAGTAAAGAAAAAGAGTTGGTTCTTTATTCGAATCCCCGGAATCCCGTCCCGACCAGAAGTGCTCCGTGTGACATCACAAGAAATGGCGTCACGTAGCTCAGTCATTAGGCGCAGATAGCGAAAGCAGGAAAACAATGGACCGGAAAAAGCGCTCCAAGGTGTAATAAAGTTCAAAACAAAAGGTATAATCCAATGAATAAGTTTACTGAGAGATTTGAGCAGGGTACAAACACATGACGAACACTTTTACGACCAACCGAAAACATAGCAACAAGGCTAGCAACGCACCTCCTTTACGGCAGCTGTCGCAACCTTCTTAAAGCAACCGCAGCACATACATATATGACATCTCCCTTTTTTAACTTTTGTTTTTCTTTCCTTGTAAACAAAACAAAATCACACTGTATATGTGTTGTCTGTCTAATTATAAATAATGCAGACGAGGCGTGTTGGCTGAGTTCTTGACGTTTACTTTCACAGCGTGCTCATAACCTCATTCTTAGCTGCCGGGTGGTGACATGCAACAACACTTTTCGGGGCTACCGCGCTTGCTCGTCACTCCCGTTGCATGCTGGGTAGTGTAGTTATTTTCCCTAGCTCATAACATCACATCTTTCCCCCTATAAAGAAAGATTTTAACTGAATAAAGTGTATTTCTTTTTTTAGCTTTAACTTTTCATTTTTTAGCATTGTAACCACATTTGCAAACAACTTTTCTCTTCATAGAATTATCTTTCAATAAAGGAATAAAGTGCAAAAATGTCAAAGCATCATAACAAACAGTTATGTCAAATAGCAGCAGAAGTGCACTTTTTGGAGAGCTGTATTATTTTCAGTTTTGTGCCCAAGGGACTGATTTTATTTAACACTATATTATTATTTATACACCTATAGTGATCACAGAGACAGGTTGTTTTTGTGTTACTGTATATATATGTTTTTCTGAAAAATCCCACTTAATATACTTTGGGTAACAACAGTCAATATTTATTTATTTTATTTTATTTTTTTAGGGGGGCAACAGTCAATATTTATTTATTTATTAGATTTAATTTTTTTCTTATATAATAAAAGTGAGCTTTTGTTAAACCAAATATTGTGTGTTTTTTTCCATATACAACAACCTATCTGGACTCGATAAGAGAATCGATAAGGAATCGGTTCGATAAGAGGATTCGATAATAGGCTCGAACTCGATAATTTCTTATCAAACATCATCCCTACTCTTAAGTGAAGCTAAACAAAGCTAAACAATCCCTCACACCCAAACAGACATTGTCTTGGAGATAAGAGCATTCATGTGGGTATGCACATATACGTTGTCAGGCTTGTTACTGACAGTTTGGTTATGTTTGGGTTCTCCTGTGTTTGTGTTTATTTCCTGTCAGCGCTCTTATTTTGGTTTCATTTCCTGCATGTTTCCCCTCACCTGTCCCGGATTGGCAGCCTGGCACACCTGGTTGCAGTTGCCAATCATGCTACCATATATGCCTATCTCGCCCTCCAGTCAGGGCTCGATGATTGTATCCTGTCACCTGTTATCCTGTTTCCTGGTTCTTGTTTTCCCTGCACGTGCACTTACCAGTTGCACTATTTGTTTTTTGTCATTAAATTCATGTTTTCCTGCGCTACACCTGCCATCTCTGCATCTTAGGGTTCAAGACCGGCAGAAGTCCCTGACAGAATTGATAGATTGATTGAAACTTTTATTAGTAGATGGCACAGTACAGTACATATTCCGTACAATTGACCACTAAACGGTAAAACCCGAATACGTTTTTTTACTTGTTTAAGTCGGGGTCCACGTAAATCAATTCATGGTACCGATATATACTATCAGCATAATACAGTCATCACACAAGTTAATCATCAGAGTATATACATTGAATTATTTACATTATTTACAATTGCATCATCTGATAAATGGACATTGAAACAGTGTAGGTCTGACTTCGTAGGATATGTATAGTAAGCAGTGAACATAGTGAGTTCAGAAAGCATAAGAACAAGTATATACATTTCATTATTTACATTTGATTACCGTATTTCCTTGAATAGCTGCAGGGGCGTTAATTTAAAACCTCCTGTCACACCTGCGGTTACCGGAAACCGGCGGGATGGCCGTGCATGCGGTAATTATTTTAAAACCTCTTCTCACTCCGGCGTTTACCAAAAGGAATCCATAAAATTTAGGCGTGCGCTTTGAGTGTGATGTAAGCATACCATCATGAAAAGCACATTTAATTAAAAAAAACGTTATTATGGTCTTACCTGTACTTATAAATGGAGTCCATTTGCAGCTCCTTCTGACCAAAAGCATCGATAACTTGTTTATAGAAGTCTTCCTTATTTTCTTTCTTCAGTTTTAAAAGTCTCTGTTTCGATGGAGATATTCCTTTAATTATTACCTCCTGCTTCGATTGAAAGTCCAGTTTAGAAAACTGTTTTATTTTAGATACCGGTATGTAATCCTCCATGTTAAAAGTTCAGGCAGAGGAAAAAAAAAAAATCTCTTGCTGCGTGTGTTCACTTCTTCTGCAGTACCGGAAGTCGCAAGAAGGATCACTAGCGCGGCAGCGCCCTCTACCACCAGGAGGCGGGAGTCATTTAATGACTTATACAGTATTTCACACACACAGCTACGGTATATTAATAAAACATAGCTGCTTACTGTTCTCTTTAGCATACTGTACCGGTATTCAATAGCTTGGACCTTAAATCCTACTGAAAAGCTCTTTATCTTTTTTCCTTTGTGCGATTGTAAACTACTGAAAGCAGCTTCCTCCATTTTGAAAATGAGGACAGATGCGTCACTCGTGACGTAACGAATTTGACCCGGTGGAAGTTCTAGCCATATGCTAAATATTTTGCGAAACGAGTTTGACCCGGCGAAAATTATAGACATGCGATAATAAAATTAATATTTTGCGAAACGAATTTGATCCAGCTTCAATAATAAACCGGCGATAAGGCCAAGCATGCGTTAATTATTTTGAGAAACGAGTTTGACCCGGCAGTAATTCTAGACGTGCGAATACTATATTCCCTGCGCCAATTCAAGGAAATACGGTATTTACAATCCGGGGGGGGGGTGGGGGTGGGGGGGGGGGGTGGGATGTGGAGGGGGGAGTGTGTTAGTCTAGGGTTGAAGTTGCCTGGAGGTGTTCTTTTAGTGCGGTTTTGAAGGAGGATAGAGATGCACTTTCTTTTACACCTGTTGGGAGTGCATTCCATATTGATGTGGCATAGAAGGAGAATGAGTTAAGACCTTTGTTGGATCGGAATCTGGGTTTAACGTGGTTTGTGGAGCTCCCCCTCGAATCATCGAGCCCTGACTGGAGGGCGAGGCAGGCAAAAATAGTAGCCTGATTGGCAACTGCAACTAGGCTGCCAATCAGGGACAGGGGAGGGAAACTAGCGCTCAGGGAGACATGCAGGGAAGGGAACCAAAATAAGAGCGCTAACAGGAGATAAACACAAACACAGAAGAAAACCCAAACATAACCAAACTGTCAGTAACAAGCCTGACATAAGTAAGTCCGCTTTATACTGTATAATGAGTTTTGTAATTGTGAGCATGATTCAGTGTAAACTTGTATTGGGGGTGTCCACACCTTTTCCATTAAGGGCCACATACTGAAAAATTAAAGAATGTGGGCGCATGCGTGACTATTTATTTTATTAATAAGGAATTAATTACATTTTCAGAACATATCAAAGGACAATAAAAACTAGCTGAAAATGGACACTCCTGCCTTTTATGCATGTTCAAAATAAACTCAATGCGACCTCACTTAAAACAAATACAATGTGCAGAGCATTCCAAAACTGCTGTTTTTTTCCTGATTACAAGTAAAACTGTATTGTGATTGGTATTGGTAACGAAATTGGAGGCTTAAAAAAAAAACCCTACCTGTTATTAGATAAGCATCCTATACGTCTCGCAACCATGCGGAAATGTTCTCCGCCATTACCGCTCTGGTGTGGAATTACATTAACACTAGCTTAGCAGAAATTCTCGCAACTTGAAAACTGTGGCCCTGAGTGAGTGCTAATTAGCCCAGCGAAGGCATTAATTATGCTACGCCTCATCTTAATTAGGCGACCCAGATGTACAACGTGGGAGAGGAGCATTTGTAAGCACAGTATGCAAATTGATTGATATCTGGCAAGTTGTATGGCACAAGACCGCTGCAAAGGTGACGGTCGACTTGGGGATCAGCAGCACACTGTGTCCACTAACCCCATGAGACACGTGTTTCCATTACAAGGTCAATTATTTTGCACAAAAGTGCAACGACTGACTGGGCAACATAACATTAGGGTGGTCACGATACCAGCATTTCAGTCGTCATGATATTATGTATATATTTGTGTATATTTGTCTTTCGGGTCACTGTGCTTCACCATCTTTTTGCACATGATTTAAACCGCAGTCGCAGCTGCCAAGAGGTAACTAAACATTGAAAAAAGATCAGCAGTGGGCTATGACCTGCCAGTTTAACAAAACAAACAAAAATGTGCTTATAAACATTAGGGGTGTCAAAAAAAAAAAATCGATTTTCGAATTAGTCACGATTCTTAATCGATAAAATTGGTCATACATACATATATATAAATATATGTATATATATATATATATATATATATATATATATATATATATATATATATATATATATATATATATATATATATATATAATATATATATATATATGTATATGTATATGTATATATACACTACCGTTCAAAAGTTTGGGGTCACATTGAAATGTCGTTATTTTTGAAGGAAAAGCAGTGTACTTTTCAATGAAGATAACTTTAAACTAGTCTTAACTTTAAAGAAATACACTCTATACATTGCTAATGTGGTAAATGACTATTCTAGCTGCAAATGTCTTGTTTTTGGTGCAATATCTAAATAGGTGTATAGAGGCCAATTTCCAGCAACTATCACTCCAGTGTTCTAAAGGTACAATGTGTTTGCTCATTGGCTCAGAAGGCTAATTGGTGATTAGAAAACCCTTGTGCAATCATGTTCACACATCTGAAAACAGTTTAGCTCGTTACAGAAGCTACAAAACTGACCTTCCTTTGAGCAGATTGAGTTTCTGGAGCATCACATTTGCGGGGTCAATTAAACGCTCAAAATGGCCAGAAAAAGAGAACTTTCATCTGAAACTCGACAGTCTATTTTTGTTCTTAGAAATGAAGGCTATTCCACAAAATTGTTTGGGTGACCCTAAACTTTTGAACGGTAGTGTATATATATATATACCGTATATACGGTATATATATATATATATATATATATATATATATATATATATATATATATATATATATATATATATATATATATATATATATATATATGCGTATACATAAATATATATATATATGTATACATAAATATATATATGTATATATATGCGTATATATATATATATATATATATATATATATATATATATATATATATGTATACATAAATATATATATATATATATATGCGTATATATATATATATATATATGTATACATAAATATATATATATATATATATATATATATATATATATGTATACATAATATATATATATATATATATATATATATATATATATATATATATATATATATATATATATATATATATATATATATATATATATATATATATATATATATATATATATATATATATATATATATATATATATATATATATATATATATATATATGTCTTAATTGGATTATCCAAAAAAAAAAATAGTGCTCGATACCGTGGTAGAGCGTAAAATGTATGTGTGGGAAAAAATCACAAGACTATTTCATCTCTACAGGCCTGTTTCATGAGGGTTTCCTCAATCATCAGGAAATCTACTGATGATTGAGGAAATCCTCATGAAACAGGCCTGTAGAGATGAAATAGTCTTGTGATTTTTTCCCACACATACATATATATATATATATACATATATATGTATACATAAATATATATACAGATATATATATATATATACATATATACACATACAGTATATGTATATACATATGTGTATATACACACATTTATATATATACATATATGTGTATATACACATTATATACACATATACAGTATGTGTATATACACATTTATATATATATATATACACATACATTTATGTGTATACACACACCCACACACACACACACACACACACACACACACACACACACACACACACACACACACACACACACACACACACACACACACACACACACACACACACACACACACACACACACGGGTATAGCTTGGTTAGTAGAGTGGCCGGGCCAGCAACTTGAGGGTTGCAGGTTCGATCCCCGTTTCCGCCATTCTAGTCACTGCCGTTGTGTCCTTGGGCAAGACACTTTACCCACCTGCTCCCAGTGCCACCCACACTGGTTTAAATCTAACTTAGATATTGGGTTTCACTATGTAAAGCACTTTGAGTCACTAGAGAAAAGCACTATATAAATATAATTCACTTCACTTCACTTCACTTGACTTCACTTCACTTCACTTTACACACACACACACACACACACACACACACACACACACACACACACACACACACACACACACACACACACACACACACACACACACACACACACACACACACACACACACACACACACACACACACACACACACACACACACACACACACACACACACACATTTTTCTTTCTAGTAATATAGAAATGTATCAGAGCTGTTTATTACTTTTTTAACATTCTAAAAAGAACCGCAGTGGTGTACATTTTTCCAGTTCATAAAACAAACTGTATTGTTCTTAATGTTTTCAATATGGTGGTAGTGTGACATCACCATGTAATTTGTATCGAAAAGGGCTAATAAAAGGCTAAAACATGTAGTTAGGGACAAATCTTTGAGTTTTAATTCGTTATTAGTATTAACATTTCATTATATCTTTCAGCTCTGTTTTCCCATTGTTGCAGTTATTATTATTATTATTATTTTTTTCTACAATGTTCAACGGGCCCATAAAAAAAGAGCTGCGTTCAGCGAACGTTCTCCAGGCATCACTTTGCCTCCTGGTGAAATAAGTAAAGCAGTGCTGTTCAGAGTTTTGCCAAACGGCGGAGGAGGGTCTCTAAGCTGTGTTTCTTGAACACTTCTAGAAGTCATAAAGATTGGGTTGCACACTTCTGGACGCTCTCTGCACGCTGTGATAATGCACACCCTGGGCTTGTGGTGGCGGATCCACGCTCTCACTCACGCTGTGAACACTTTCACGCTTGTATTTGATTACCGAATAAACGCATGACGCAAAATACTTTCGCTTTTAGAGTTTTCCCGATCACCATTTTTTGCCCGCATACCCAATCCGATTTTGAGTTTGAATCTGATAATTTGACAATCGATTATCGAACTGAAATAACAAAAGCAAACATACCGACACATTTTTATGAAGCCCATCTGATTACATTTAGGATTTGCAAGTATTGTTGTAAATCAGATGATGCGTTACATTTGTGGAATTGGATGCTACAAACAGAAAACATACAAGGCAATAGGGCTGGACAATTAATCTAATTTCGATTATGGCTTCTTACATTTATGAAAATATAATAATCCGAAAAAAAAAAAAGATTAATGGGCCGCGCAATGTGCATGCAAATTCGGGAGCTTGTGACGGTGAAACAGATGAGGAGCGAACAGGTGGAAAAAAGAGCACGGCTTCTAGAAGTTTGGGATGTCACCATGGTTGCTACTTTTTAGGGCTGCAACTAACGATTAATTTGATAATCGATTAATCTGTCAATTATTACTTCGATTAATAATCGGATAAAAGAGACAAACTACATTTCCTATCCAGAAAAAACAGCATACTGGCACCATACTTATTTTGATTATTGTTTCTCAGCTGTTTGTATGTGTTGCAGTTTATAAATAAAGGTTTATTAAAAAAAAAAAAAAAAAAAGTTTTTTTTTAAATAATAATAAATAAAAAAAAAACAACTCTGCGCATGTGCATAGCATAGATCCAACGAATCGATGACTAAATTAATCGGCAACTATTTTAATAATCGATTTTAATCGATTAGTTGTTGCAGGCCTACTACTTTTTATCCGTCACAGCGCAAGTATGCCCGATCAATAATCACTTAACTCCACAAATCCGCTGTTAAATGCAGAATATCAATAATTTCCAATAATTTCTACAACTCTTATTTTTTTGTGATAGAGTGATTGGAGCACATACTTGTTGGTCACAAAAAACATTCATGAAGTTTGGTTCTTTTATGAATTTATTATGGGTCTACTGAAAATGTGACCAACTCTGCTGGGTCAAAAGTATACATACAGCAATGTTAATATTTGCTTACATGACCCTTGGCAAGTTTTACTGCAATAAGGCGCTTTTGGTAGCCATCCACAAGCTTCTGGTTGAATTTTTGACCACTCCTCTTGACAAAATTGGTGCAGTTCAGCTAAATTTGTTGGGTTTCAATTTTTGTTTCATCTGACATCACATGGACAAAGATAAGACCTACTGGAGGAAAATTCTATGGTCAGATGAAACAAAAATCGAGCTGTTTGGCCACAATACCCAGCAATATGTTTGGAGGAGAAAAGGTGAGGCCTTTAATCCCAGGATCACCATTCCTACCGTCAAGCATGGTGGTGGTAATATTATGCTCTGGGCCTGTTTTGCTGCCAATGGAACTGGTGCTTTACAGAGAGTAAATGGGACAATGAAAAAGGAGGATTACCTCCAAATTCTTCAGGACAACCTAAAATCATCAGCCTGGAGGTTCAAGAGGTAGTCACCTGAAATGGTTTTCACTTCACAGGTGTGCTAGAATCTCATTGAGAGAATGCCAAAAGTGTGTAAAGCAGTAATCAGAGCAAAGGGTGGCTATTTTGAAGAAACTAGAATATAAAACCTGTTTTCAGTTATTTCACCTTTTTTTGTTAAGTACATACTGTAACTCCACATGTTTTGATGCCTTCAGTGACAATCTACAATGTAAATAGTCACGAAAATAAAGAAAATGCATTGAATGAGAAGGTGTGTCCAAACTTTTGGCCTGTACTGTATGTTTTGTGTGTTTACATCATGTACATAGTGTATATACCCCCCCCATTTTTTGTATATATCGTTTTTCAAATCACCTGACATGTATACTGTGTATATGTACATTTTTTATATACATGTTACAGGTTATATATCTTTTATTATTGAATGTATTAAATGTGATGAATATTTAATGAACCACAATTAGAGATGTCCGATAAAATCGGACTGCCGATATTATCGGCCGATAAATGCTTTAAAATGTAATATCGGAAATTATTGGTATCAGTTTCAAAATTATCGGTATCGGTTTCAAAAAGTAAAATGTATGACTTTTTATAACGCCGCTGTGTACACGGACGTAGGGAGAAGTGCAGAGCGCCAATAAACCTTGAAGGCACTGCCTTTGTGTGCCGGCCCAGTCACATAATATCTATGGCTTTTCACACACACAAGTGAATGCAAGGCATACTTGGTCAACAGCCATACAGATCACACTGAGGGTGGCCGTATAAACAACTTTAACACTGTTACAAATATGCGCCACACTGTGAACCCACACCAAACAAGAATGACAAACACATTTCGGGAGAACATCCGCACCGTAACACAACATAAACACAACAGAACAAATACCCAGAACCCCTTGCAGCACTAACTCTTCCGGGACGCTACAATATACCCCCCCCCCCCACACCTCAACCACGCCCCCCCCAACCCCGCCCACCTCAACCTCCTTATGCTCTCTCAGAGAGAGCATGTCCCAAATTCCAAGCTGCTGTTTTGAGGCATGTTAAAAAAAATAATGCACTTTGTGACTTCAATAATAAATATGGCAGTGCCATGTTGGCATTTTTGTCCATAACTTGAGTTGATTTATTTTGGAAAACCTTGTTACATTGTTTAATGCATCCAGCGGGGCATCACAATAAAATGTGGCATAATAATGTGTTAATTCCACGACTGTATGTATCGTATCGGTTGATATCGGAATCGGTAATTAAGAGTTGGACAATATCGGAAATCGGCAAAAAGCCATTATCGGACATCTCTAACCACAATGGAAACAAGCCTTTTGTGCCATCCATTTGCCTTTTTAAAGCATTACATTGATTCAATTCTTTAAGATGTCAATAAACTTCTCAATCAATCAATCAAACATAAAATGATAATTTTTTCAACATACTGAGCACACTTTCTAAAGACCCTGTTAAACGTGTATTTTGAATAAACACATGTATACTATAGATACTATAGATACTATATATATATATATATATATATATATATATATATATATATATATATATATATATATATATATATATATATATATATATATATATATATATATATATATATATATATATATATATATATATATATATATATACACTACCGTTCAAAAGTTTGGGGTCACCCAAACAATTTTGTGGAATAGCCTTCATTTCTGAAAGTTCTCTTTTTCTGGCCATTTTGAGCGTTTAATTGACCCCACAAATGTGATGCTCCAGAAACTCAATCTGCTCAAAGGAAGGTCAGTTTTGTAGCTTCTGTAACGAGCTAAACTGTTTTCAGATGTGTGAACATGATTGCACAAGGGTTTTCTAATCATCAATTAGCCTTCTGAGCCAATGAGCAAACACATTGTACCATTAGAACACTGGAGTGATAGTTGCTGGAAATGGGCCTCTATACACCTATGTAGATATTGCACCAAAAACCAGACATTTGCAGCTAGAATAGTCATTTACCACATTAGCAATGTATAGAGTGTATTTCTTTAAAGTTAAGACTAGTTTAAAGTTATCTTCATTGAAAAGTACAGTGCTTTTCCTTCAAAAATAAGGACATTTCAATGTGACCCCAAACTTTTGAACGGTAGTGTATATATATATATATATATATAGTGTAAAATGTAAGATCTCCAGTGAAAATACTTCCGGCCAGATGGGACTTTTGTTTGCCAAAGAGAATCGATGCCACCTCCTCACACAAGAGGACACTAAAAAAAAGTCATCTCACCTTGAATTAAAGTGTCTAAGTCCAACAAATTGTCAGCGTGTTCATGCTGCTTGGACTAGAGTCTTACTCCAGCCTCCATCCCCGCACTGACCACAATGTCGCAAGGCGTTAAAACTGCCCTGCAACTTACAAAGTGGTTTTACATCCACTCTGCTTTTGACACAGGCGCCAAGCAACCAAGCGAGGCTCCACCCAAGCTGCGGGATGCTCGTGTGTTTTCTCTCTTGCTTCGCCCACTTGTTCCCCTGAAAGCAATCACACCTCCAGCACATTGCTCTTTTCATGCTGCCAGCAGGTGGAAACACGCCTGGATCGTTGAGAGCAGTATCGAGCTCGGGGATAAACACGACGCAGGCACCGGATTGCGCAAGCTTTGACGTCAGCCGGACACAACGAAGAGTAAAAGCAACGGATGGAGCTGCTTTTGGTGTTCCATGTTTGCAACAACAAGACTCTTTTTGGTAATAAGAATGTTCTGTCGTACTTCAGTCATAAACTGTGAGCACAAAACGGTTTAAAGTGCTTTCCAAAATTCCATTGCAAAGCTTATTTGGAATGGAATTCATAATAATTTAGGACGCTGTGTGCCTCATATTGATGTAAATGGTTTTTGCTTTTTCTCCGTCTTGCCTAAAGACACAACAGCAGGAAGCAGGATTGGAACTCGCAACCCCAGTTGAGCTCGCCTTTTAGTGGGTGACACTTGTAGGTAGGGCTGAAAACTATAAGTGTTTTATAACCGTTGATATCGATAATTTTTTATGTGTTTTTTAATCAAAAATAAGGACCGGGAGAAAAATATATTCAATGTAACAATTTTATTTAAAATGTAACCTTCGTCTGGTTATACTCCCCTCAGCTACCAAGGCAGAAAGGAAAATAAATAAAGTTAAAGTACCAATGATTCTCTCACACACACTAGGTGTGGCAAAATTATTCTCTGCATTTGACCCATCACCCTTGTTCACCCCCTCGGAGGTGAGGGGAGCAGTGAGCAGTAGCGGTGGCCGCGCCCGGGAAGCATTTTTGGTGATTTAACCCCCAATTCCAACCCTTGATGCTGAGTGCCAAGCAGGGAAAAAGTTAAAGTTAAGTTAAAGTACCAATGATTGTCACACACACACTAGGTGTGGTGAAATTTGTCCTCTGCATTTGACCCATCCCCTCGTTCACCCCCTGGGAGGTGAGGGGAGCAGTGAGCAGTTGCGGTGGCCGCGCCCGGGAAGCATTTTTGGTGATTTAACCCCCAATTCCAACCCTTGATGCTGAGTGCCAAGCAGGGAAATAATGGGTCCCATTTATATAGTCTTTGGTATGACTCGGCCGGGATTTGAACTCACAACCTACCGATCTCAGGGCGGACACTCTAACCACTAGGCCACTGAGTAGGTGACAGGCCACTGAGTAGGTGAAGTAATGGGTCCCATTTTTATAGTCTTTGGTATGACTCGGCCGGGGTTTGAACTCACAACCTACCGATCTCAGGGCAGACCACAAGGCCAATGAGTAAAAAAAAATCTAAAATTGCATTTAACTTAACAATATCCTCCTAAAAGCAAGAAATGCGTAATACCTTAATACTTAATAAAGACCTACTCAGTGGCCTTGTGGTTAAGAGTGTCCGCCCTGTGAGTTCAAACCCCGGCCGAGTCATACCAAAGACTATAAAAATGGGACCCATTACCTCCCTGCTTGGCACTCAGCATCAAGGGTTGGAATTGGGGGTTAAATCACCAAAATGATTCCCGAGGGCGGCCACCACTGCTGCTCACTGCTCCCCTCACCTCCCAGGGGGTGGAACAAGGGGATGGGTTAAATGCAGAGGATAATTTCACCACACCTATTGTATGTGTGACTATCGTTGGGACTTTAACTTTAATAAAGTGTAACAAAATAGTGCAGAGTGTTGAAAAGGTAAAAATAAAAAAAAACCTGAGAAGAACTATTTTTGTAGGTTTAGTGCCAGGAAGTTACAGTTTTGTAACTCTTAATTTGGTCTGGTATTATTTCTTTAGGTATGCAGTAATTATTTTTTAAATATTAATGGACCAAATTACTATTATTTCAAAGTAGCACATTTGTTATATTTTCTACTTAATTTATACATTCCTGCCGTTTCTACCTGTTGTTTTCGAATACCCGAATAGGGAACGGACGAGGGTTTAAAAGGAAATATTCTAAGAAATAAATCCAGAAAACTGCCATACTCTCTAAGTGACTTTGCCTGTTTTATCTACAATTTCTTCACTCTCTACTATTGTTGTACGGTATACCAGTACTGGTATAGTATTGCGGTACTAATGGGGCGACATGGCGTAGTGGGTAGAGCAACCGTGCCAGAAACCCGAGGGTTGCAGGTTCGCTCCCCACCTCTTACCATCCAAAAAAAAAAAGAAAATCGCTGCCGTTGTGTCCTTGGGCAGGACACTTCACCCTTGCCCCCGGTGCCACTCACACCGGTGAATTGAATGATGAATGATAGGTGGTGGTCGGAGGGGCTGTTGGCGCAAATTGCAGCCACGCTTCCGTCAGTCTACTCCAGGGCAGCTGTGGCTATGAAAGTAGCTTACCACCACCAGGTGTGAATGAATGATGGGTTCTACATGTAAAGCGAATTTGGGTACTTAGAAAAGCTCTATATAAATCCCAGGTATTATTATTATTATTATCATTAATGAATAAAAAACGGTACTATACTCTGTTTGAAAAGTGCCGGTTCCTGGGCATGACGGCGTATCTCCACGTCGTGACATTGCTGGTTTTACGAGCAGAGGAGCATTTTCGGCAGCGCACAATCACGGAGTACTTACAAGCAGACACAGTGTGTAGACAGAAAAGGGAGAACGGACGCATTTTGGCCTAAAAAATTAAGATAAAGGTGAAGTTATAACACTGAAACGCCCTCAGGAAGAGGTGCTTTAAGACATGGCTAGCTAGTTAGCGGCGAACGTCCATTTTCCATCTGCAGCGTTTTAGCTACATCTAAATCACTAATCCTCGCCTCCATGGCGACAAATAAAGTAAGTTTCTTACAAGTATCATCCCTGCAGGACGAGGAATAGCTAAACATGTTTCACTACACACCGTAGGAGGATACGATAGCTAACCGCTAACAGCAAGCTAGCACCCTGAATGTAAACAAATGCCATGGGTGATGTATCTAGTCGATACTACTATGATTACATCGATATTTGTTTTATCGTCACAAAATCTTTTTTCCTTTTTTTAAAATTCATATTATGTTTATAAACTCAGGAAATATGTCCCTGGTATCGGATCGATACATCAATTTGTGGTGTCATCCAAAACAAATGTAATGTATCAAACAACATAAGAATAAGCGATTATTGCATTTTAACAGAAGTGTAGATAGAACAAGTTAAAATAGAAAGTAAACAGATATTAAGAGTAAATGAACAAGTGCATTAATAATTAATTTTTACAGCTTGTCCCTCATAATTTTGACAAAATAGAATGAGAAGTTACACAATATGTTACTGCATACGCAAATTAGGAGCCTTTGTTTGTTTACTTACTACTAAAAGACAGGTTGTCTAGTTAGTATGTTCACTATTTTATTTAAGGACAACATTGTTCTTGGATTGCAATAAAAAACATATGTTTAATGTAAACTAAGATTTTGTTTGTTAACATATAGCCAATAATGCAATTTTTTTGTGGTCCCCCTTATTTAGAAAAAGTACCGAAAAGTATCGAAAAGTATCAAAATACATTTTGGTACCAGTACTAAAATATTGGAAATGGAAAAACACTACTCTCTACAGCAGTCATGTTAAGTTTATCTTCTCACTCCATGCAAATAATCAAACTTTGGACCAGTGTTATTCAACTGGTGTGCCGCGGCACAGTGGAGATACAGTCTGGTGTGCCGTGGGAGATTATCTAATTTCACCTCTTTGGGTTAAAAATATTTTTTGCCAACAAATAATTATACTCTGCAAATGATGTGTTGTTGTTGAGTGTCGGTGCTGTCTAGAGCTCGGCAGAGTCACCGTGTAATACTCTTCCATATCAGTAGGTGGCAGCCGGTAGCTAATTGCTTTGTAGATGTCGGAAACAGCGGGAGGCAGTGTGCAGGTAAAAAGGTGTCCAATGCTTAAACCAAAAAATAAACAAAAGGGTGAGTGCCCCTAAGAAAAGGCATTGAAGTTTAGGGAAGGCTATGCAGAACGAAACTAAAACTGAAGTGGCTACAAAGTAAACAAAAACAGAATGCTGGACGACAGCAAAGACTTACTATGGAGCAAAGACGGCGTCCACAAAGTACATCCGAACATGACATGACAATTAACAAAGGATAAAAACAACTGAAATATTCTTGATTGCTAAAACAAAGTAGATGCGGGAAATATCGCTCAAAGGAAGACATGAAACTGCTACAGGAAAATACCAACAAAAGAGAAAAAAGCCATCAAAATAGGAGTGCAAGACAAGAACTAAAACACTACACACAGGAAAACAGCAAACAACTCAAAATAAGTCACGGCGTGATGTGACAGGTGGTGACAGTACACCAACTGTGAGACAAGAGCTATATTGAGGCATGTTTGGTTCTGGTTTAAAGTCATATCCAACAATTGCGACAACAACAACTGAGTTTAGTTTTTTTTATGATTTCTGCCGGTGGTGTGCCTTTTTCAACGCAAAAAATGTTCATTGGCTCAAAAAAGATTGAAAAACACTGCCTTAGACACCAAGATGGCACAACCACACGTGATAGTTGATACTGTTACATGATTGGCTGTTAGAGTGTCCCTTTCATTGCTCAGTGTTTTGCTCGGTTCCTTTGTTTATGCAACCAACCTTGCTTTGTAACTTCCGGTTTCTTTCGACCAAAAAGGTATATACTGTATATATCGAACGTTTCATCTAACGCATTTGTGTCTATGGTCATATATTGACATTGTTTTTTTGGGCCAAGCCCTCGGTGAAGTGCTGATAAAAGAACAAGTCAATGGTCGTGGTTAGGAATAACCGAGGAAGATCCAAGGGCAAACATGAAATGATGATATTAGAACAACAAAAAGGTCTGGTCAAAGCAACCGTGAAAGAGCCAGAGGGTAAAATAAGGGAAAGAACAGAGCAGATCCTTGAGTGACAGCCCTAATTAAAGCAGCGAGCTCCCACTGAGACACAGCCACTCGGAGGGTGTGAAGATCTTGACGTCATGACGAAACAAAAAAAGCTTGATATGATTTAAAAAAAGGAAGACCAAAATCCTGCAAGTTTTTTTTTCCACTAACATGTACAGACACGAACATGTAAGAGGAAAAAAAGTACTGTATGAGTGTTTTACGGATGCAAGGATAGATACATTTTGTATCATGGTTATTGTGACCAAAGTGATCACTGTTATCATTGTGTGAATTTATTATCCAACTTATTCTTCTTCTTCTCCAGATTTTGGCACGCTCTACCTTCCGCATGTTTCATCCGATTCAAACCGTTCCAACTTCAAACTGTTTAGCTTATTCTGGAATCGCGGGCTTTCCCTTGACAAATTCCAAACATTCCCAGATTACCCAGAATTCCAGGTTTTCCAAGACATTTTTCGTATTCAGAATGAATTGGCCATTTTTCAAACTTCCACCATTTCCACAGTTTTCATCCATCCATCCATCCATCCATCTTCTTCCGCTTATCCGAGGTTGGGTCGCGGGGGCAGCAGCCCAAGCAGGGAAGCCCAGACTTCCCTCTCCCCAGCCACTTCGTCCAGCTCCTCCCGGGGGATCCCGAGGCGTTCCCAGGCCAGCCGGGAGACATAGTCTTCCCAACGTGTCCTGGGTCTTCCCCGTGGCCTCCTACCGGTCGGACATGCCCTAAACACCTCCCTAGGGAGGCGTTCGGGTGGCATCCTGACCAGATGCCCGAACCACCTCATCTGGCTCCTCTCGATGTGGAGGAGCAGCGGCTTTACTTTGAGCTCCTCCCGGATGGCAGAGCTTCTCACCCTATCTCTAAGGGAGAGCCCCGCCACCCGGCGGAGGAAACTCATTTCGGCCGCTTGTACCCGTGATCTTGTCCTTTCGGTCATAACCCAAAGCTCATGACCATAGGTGAGGATGGGAACGTAGATCGACCGGTAAATTGAGAGCTTTGCCTTCCGGCTCAGCTCCTTCTTCACCACAACGGATTGATACAGCGTCCGCATTACTGAAGACGCCGCACCGATCCGCCTGTCGATCTCACGATCCACACTTCCCTCACTCGTGAACAAGACTCCGAGGTACTTGAACTCCTCCACTTTCAACCAATCCAAACCATTCCACCTTCAACACATTCCACCATTCTGGAAATTCAATCTACCCTTTTTCCAAATTCAAAAAAATTCCAGCATTTTCCAGAATTCCTGGTTTTCCAAAATGCTATTTCCACTCTTTTATCTGGCGACTACTACTCCCATATTTTTCAACCCCCTACAACGTTCCACCGTCAAAACATTCTTCTTAATCGGGACAAAAAACAAAGTTGTTTTTTGAACTGGAAAAATTTCCGGTTTTCCCGAAATTCCATAATACCATTTCTCAATTCAACATGTTACTACTTCAACATTTCCTCGACCGATTTTAAAAATGTAAACACCGACCATTTCAACTCATTCAGACCATGTAAGTTATTTACCATTTTCAAAAAAATTCCCGCTTTTCTCGAAATTCCCAAATGTTTTGTAAATTCCCATTGAAATCAATGGGATATTCTTCAAAGTTCCACATTTTTCATCTGATTCAAACTGTTCCAACTTCAAAATAGTCAGCCTGTTTGGGAATTGTGTGCTCTACTTCAACAATTCTAAACAAATTCCAGGATTTCAGTTCAACTTCAGCATTGGAGCATTCACACGCAACTCCTTCTGGGATTGCCTCATCTAATTATTATCTGTATTTGTTGAATGGGCTGAAAAAGCACTTGTACACACTCTGAATTATTTTAACCAAGTATTATTTCTAATATTAAATCAAATACATGGACAAACAATCTACTTTCTTGGCAGAAGAAACAATACAAATTGTTGTAGCTTAAGAGCCATATTTGTATTTATTTATTGGAGTGTTTGAATGTGTTTATCATCTTCTGTTTTAACTTGCAAAGGTTTTAGTTCGTTTTTTTTAAATACGAAAGCGAAAACGGGTGTTGGACGCTTCACTTCCTGTTTATGTAACGTGGCGAGAGTTTCCTTCCTGTTATTATTTCTTTGCGTATAGATCGATCATTCTGTGATAAAAAAAAAGTTAAATTCCTCGGAAATCAATGTGTTTAATAAACATGTTTGTTGTTTCTTAATGAGGAAAGGTGTATTCATGTTAGCATTTAAACTAGCTTGCTTCTCTAGCACCTGAGCAGTATCACCGGTCCGTGATTTTACGCGGTTTATGACCATTTTAATTCAAAATGGTAATACTAACCGCAGTGGCGGGCCGAGCGTTTCCCACTTAGGCCTTCAGTGATGTCCGACTTCAATGATTACCTCTCAAAATACCATAATTAATGTCACCACATGACCATTGCTGGAGAAATACTATACAAGAACAAATGTATGCCCTACTGAGCATTGAACCACATCAACAGTGTACAAAACGGGTTATTTTCTGGCGCATTTAAAACTCAATTAAAACGAATCAGCAATTAAAACATATCTTATGTGGTACTGTCAAAATCAAAATTGCAAAAAACATATTAAAAGTGTAAATATTTGAACTCACTATTCGACGCCGTATAAGCCAGCGGTACCCCTCGTCGTCGGCTGATTCGAGTGGAAATAGCGAGCATTTCCCCAATTCATCGCTAGAACAGTTGAGGTAGCCTCCGGGGTTGGCCGACATCGTCTCACAAGATGTGGTTACTCTTTAAATATTGTAGCATTGGAAGGGTTAATAATGGTCGTTGGTTGAAGATGTCTACAAAATATTTAATTCTGCCCGATCAATGCCGTTTTTATTTATCCTGAGGATTTGAACACACACACACACACACCCACACACACACACACACACACACACACACACACACACACACACACACACACACACACACACACACACACACACACACACACACACACACACACACACACACACACACACACACACGCACACACACACACACACGCACGTGAATGAAGGGCATACTCAGTCAACAGCCATACATGTCACACTAAGGGTGGCCAACACTGTCATAAACATGTGCCATATAGTGAAACCATGCTAAACAACAATGACAAACACATTTCGGGAGAATATTTGCACCCCAACACAACATAAACACAACAGAACAAATTCCCAGAATTCCTTGCAGCACCAACTCTTCTGGGACACTACAACAGCCCTTTGAGACACTTGTGATTTAGGGCTATATAAATAAACATTGATTGATTGATTGAATATATCTGCCACCTAATCAACGTTTTGTTCTCCTTCTCTGCTATCCCGGTCTGGCTACGGCGCAACACTTCCCGCTAAATTGGAACTTGTGATTGGATACTCACTTTGGAATGACAAGTGAGTATCCAATCACAGTCTCGTTAACATCAGGCTACTTAGATAGGCTACTGTCAACAACTTGTGATCTGATTGGCTATCGCAATTGTCTATCAACTGTATGTTCCCGCATTGTTGATTCTAAAGGCCTCTGGCAGATTTGGTACAGCATGGCAACATAAGCTAGCTGAATTCTGATTGG